>NC_086097.1:104571938-104871938 GCF_963921235.1 Mobula hypostoma
TGGTTTCATGCCACTGCAGTGTAAGACAAAAAAGTTGATTTCTCAGTGCATACAAACCTTTGACAATACAAGTGGTATACATTTCAATTTTACACCAAAGTACTTACAGCAAACCAAATGGAAACACCTTAGGTTAACTTCCCACATGATTCTGAGATGTCTGAAAGTGGTTTCATGCCACTGCAGTGTAAGACAAAAAAGTTGATTTCTCAGTGCATACAAACCTTTGACAATACAAGTGGTATACATTTCAATTTTACACCAAAGTACTTACAGCAAACCAAATGGAAACACCTTAGGTTAACTTCCCACATGATTCTGAGATGTCTGAAAGTGGTTTCATGCCACTGCAGTGTAAAACAAAAAAGTTGTTTTCTCAGTGCATGCAATGCTTTGACAGTACAAGTAGTATACATTTCAATTTTACACCAAAGTACTTACAGCAAACCAAATGGAAACACCTTAGGTTAACTTCCCACATGATTCTGAGATGTCTGAAAGTGGTTTCATGCCACTGCAGTGTAAGACAAAAAAGTTGATTTCTCAGTGCATACAAACCTTTGACAATGCAAGTGGTATACATTTCAATTTTACACCAAAGTACTTACAGCAAACCAAATGGAAACACCTTAGGTTAACTTCCCACATGATTCTGAGATGTCTGAAAGTGGTTTCATGCCACTGCAGTGTAAGACAAAAAAGTTGATTTCTCAGTGCATACAAACCTTTGACAATGCAAGTGGTATACATTTCAATTTTACACCAAAGTACTTACAGCAAACCAAATGGAAACACCTTAGGTTAACTTCCCACATGATTCTGAGATGTCTGAAAGTGGTTTCATGCCACTGCAGTGTAAGACAAAAAAGTTGTTTTCTCAGTGCATACAAACCTTTGACAATGCAAGTGGTATACATTTCAATTTTACACCAAAGTACTTACAGCAAACCAAATGGAAACACCTTAGGTTAACTTCCCACATGATTCTGAGATGTCTGAAAGTGGTTTCATGCCACTGCAGTGTAAGACAAAAAAGTTGTTTTCTCTGTGCATACAAACCTTTGACAATACAAGTGGTATACATTTCAATTTTACACCAAAGTACTTACAGCAAACCAAATGGAAACACCTTAGGTTAACTTCCCACATGATTCTGAGATGTCTGAAAGTGGTTTCATGCCACTGCAGTGTAAGACAAAAAAGTTGTTTTCTCAGTGCATACAAACCTTTGACAATACAAGTGGTATACATTTCAATTTTACACCAAAGTACTTACAGCAAACCAAATGGAAACACCTTAGGTTAACTTCCCACATGATTCTGAGATGTCTGAAAGTGGTTTCATGCCACTGCAGTGTAAGACAAAAAAGTTGATTTCTCAGTGCATACAAACCTTTGACAATGCAAGTGGTATACATTTCAATTTTACACCAAAGTACTTACAGCAAACCAAATGGAAACACCTTATGTTAACTTCCCACATGATTCTGAGATGTCTGAAAGTGGTTTCATGCCACTGCAGTGTAAGACAAAAAAGTTGATTTCTCAGTGCATACAAACCTTTGACAATGCAAGTGGTATACATTTCAATTTTACACCAAAGTACTTACAGCAAACCAAATGGAAACACCTTAGGTTAACTTCCCACATGATTCTGAGATGTCTGAAAGTGGTTTCATGCCACTGCAGTGTAAGACAAAAAAGTTGTTTTCTCAGTGCATGCAATGCTTTGACAGTACAAGTAGTATACATTTCAATTTTACACCAAAGTACTTACAGCAAACCAAATGGAAACACCTTAGGTTAACTTCCCACATGATTCTGAGATGTCTGAAAGTGGTTTCATGCCACTGCAGTGTAAGACAAAAAAGTTGATTTCTCAGTGCATACAAACCTTTGACAATGCAAGTGGTATACATTTCAATTTTACACCAAAGTACTTACAGCAAACCAAATGGAAACACCTTAGGTTAACTTCCCACATGATTCTGAGATGTCTGAAAGTGGTTTCATGCCACTGCAGTGTAAGACAAAAAAGTTGATTTCTCAGTGCATACAAACCTTTGACAATGCAAGTGGTATACATTTCAATTTTACACCAAAGTACTTACAGCAAACCAAATTGAAACACCTTAGGTTAACTTCCCACATGATTCTGAGATGTCTGAAAGTGGTTTCATGCCACTGCAGTGTAAGACAAAAAAGTTGATTTCTCAGTGCATACAAACCTTTGACAATGCAAGTGGTATACATTTCAATTTTACACCAAAGTACTTACAGCAAACCAAATGGAAACACCTTAGGTTAACTTCCCACATGATTCTGAGATGTCTGAAAGTGGTTTCATGCCACTGCAGTGTAAGACAAAAAAGTTGTTTTCTCAGTGCATACAAACCTTTGACAATACAAGTGGTATACATTTCAATTTTACACCAAAGTACTTACAGCAAACCAAATGGAAACACCTTAGGTTAACTTCCCACATGATTCTGAGATGTCTGAAAGTGGTTTCATGCCACTGCAGTGTAAGACAAAAAAGTTGTTTTCTCAGTGCATGCAATGCTTTGACAGTACAAGTAGTATACATTTCAATTTTACACCAAAGTACTTACAGCAAACCAAATGGAAACACCTTAGGTTAACTTCCCACATGATTCTGAGATGTCTGAAAGTGGTTTCATGCCACTGCAGTGTAAGACAAAAAAGTTGATTTCTCAGTGCATACAAACCTTTGACAATGCAAGTGGTATACATTTCAATTTTACACCAAAGTACTTACAGCAAACCAAATGGAAACACCTTAGGTTAACTTTCCCACATGATTCTGAGATGTCTGAAAGTGGTTTCATGCCACTGCAGTGTAAGACAAAAAAGTTGATTTCTCAGTGCATACAAACCTTTGACAATACAAGTGGTATACATTTCAATTTTACACCAAAGTACTTACAGCAAACCAAATGGAAACACCTTAGGTTAACTTCCCACATGATTCTGAGATGTCTGAAAGTGGTTTCATGCCACTGCAGTGTAAGACAAAAAAGTTGATTTCTCAGTGCATACAAACCTTTGACAATACAAGTGGTATACATTTCAATTTTACACCAAAGTACTTACAGCAAACCAAATGGAAACACCTTAGGTTAACTTCCCACATGATTCTGAGATGTCTGAAAGTGGTTTCATGCCACTGCAGTGTAAGACAAAAAAGTTGATTTCTCAGTGCATACAAACCTTTGACAATACAAGTGGTATACATTTCAATTTTACACCAAAGTACTTACAGCAAACCAAATGGAAACACCTTAGGTTAACTTCCCACATGATTCTGAGATGTCTGAAAGTGGTTTCATGCCACTGCAGTGTAAGACAAAAAAGTTGATTTCTCAGTGCATACAAACCTTTGACAATGCAAGTGGTATACATTTCAATTTTACACCAAAGTACTTACAGCAAACCAAATGGAAACACCTTAGGTTAACTTCCCACATGATTCTGAGATGTCTGAAAGTGGTTTCATGCCACTGCAGTGTAAGACAAAAAAGTTGTTTTCTAAGTGCATACAATGCTTTGACAATACAAGTGGTATACATTTCAATTTTACACCAAAGTACTTACAGCAAACCAAATGGAAACACCTTAGGTTAACTTCCCACATGATTCTGAGATGTCTGAAAGTGGTTTCATGCCACTGCAGTGTAAGACAAAAAAGTTGATTTCTCAGTGCATACAAACCTTTGACAATGCAAGTGGTATACATTTCAATTTTACACCAAAGTACTTACAGCAAACCAAATGGAAACACCTTAGGTTAACTTCCCACATGATTCTGAGATGTCTGAAAGTGGTTTATGCCACTGCAGTGTAAGACAAAAAAGTTGTTTTCTCTGTGCATACAAACCTTTGACAATACAAGTGGTATACATTTCAATTTTACACCAAAGTACTTACAGCAAACCAAATGGAAACACCTTAGGTTAACTTCCCACATGATTCTGAGATGTCTGAAAGTGGTTTCATGCCACTGCAGTGTAAGACAAAAAAGTTGATTTCTCAGTGCATACAAACCTTTGACAATACAAGTGGTATACATTTCAATTTTACACCAAAGTACTTACAGCAAACCAAATGGAAACACCTTAGGTTAACTTCCCACATGATTCTGAGATGTCTGAAAGTGGTTTATGCCACTGCAGTGTAAGACAAAAAAGTAGATTTCTCAGTGCATACACACCTTTGACAATGCAACTGGTATACATTTCAATTTTACACCAAAGTACTTACAAACCAAATGGAAACACCTTAGGTTAACTTCCCACATGATTCTGAGATGTCTGAAAGTGGTTATGCCACTGCAGTGTAAGACAAAAAAGTTGTTTTCTCAGTGCATACAAACCTTTGACAATACAAGTGGTATACATTTCAATTTTACACCAAAGTACTTACAGCAAACCAAATGGAAACACCTTAGGTTAACTTCCCACATGATTCTGAGATGTCTGAAAGTGGTTTCATGCCACTGCAGTGTAAGACAAAAAAGTTGATTTCTCAGTGCATACAAACCTTTGACAATACAAGTGGTATACATTTCAATTTTACACCAAAGTACTTACAGCAAACCAAATGGAAACACCTTAGGTTAACTTCCCACATGATTCTGAGATGTCTGAAAGTGGTTTCATGCCACTGCAGTGTAAGACAAAAAAGTTGTTTTCTCTGTGCATACAAACCTTTGACAATACAAGTGGTATACATTTCAATTTTACACCAAAGTACTTACAGCAAACCAAATGGAAACACCTTAGGTTAACTTCCCACATGATTCTGAGATGTCTGAAAGTGGTTTCATGCCACTGCAGTGTAAGACAAAAAAGTTGATTTCTCAGTGCATACAAACCTTTGACAATGCAAGTGGTATACATTTCAATTTTACACCAAAGTACTTACAGCAAACCAAATGGAAACACCTTAGGTTAACTTCCCACATGATTCTGAGATGTCTGAAAGTGGTTTCATGCCACTGCAGTGTAAGACAAAGAAGTTGATTTCTCAGTGCATACAAACCTTTGACAATGCAAGTTGTATACATTTCAATTGTACACCAAAGTACTTACAGCAAACCAAATGGAAACACCTTAGGTTAACTTCCCACATGATTCTGAGATGTCTGAAAGTGGTTTCATGCCACTGCAGTGTAAGACAAAAAAGTTGTTTTCTCAGTGCATGCAATGCTTTGACAATACAAGTGGTATACATTTCAATTTTACACCAAAGTACTTACAGCAAACCAAATGGAAACACCTTAGGTTAACATCCCGCATGATTCTGAGATGTCTGAAAGTGGTTTCATGCCACTGCAGTGTAAGACAAAAAAGTTGATTTCTCAGTGCATACAAACCTTTGACAATGCAAGTGGTATACATTTCAATTTTACACCAAAGTACTTACAGCAAACCAAATGGAAACACCTTAGGTTAACTTCCCACATGATTCTGAGATGTCTGAAAGTGGTTTCATGCCACTGCAGTGTAAGACAAAAAAGTTGTTTTCTCTGTGCATACAAACCTTTGACAATACAAGTGGTATACATTTCAATTTTACACCAAAGTACTTACAGCAAACCAAATGGAAACACCTTAGGTTAACTTCCCACATGATTCTGAGATGTCTGAAAGTGGTTTCATGCCACTGCAGTGTAAGACAAAAAAGTTGTTTTCTCTGTGCATACAAACCTTTGACAATACAAGTGGTATACATTTCAATTTTACACCAAAGTACTTACAGCAAACCAAATGGAAACACCTTAGGTTAACTTCCCACATGATTCTGAGATGTCTGAAAGTGGTTTCATGCCACTGCAGTGTAAGACAAAAAAGTTGTTTTCTCAGTGCATGCAATGCTTTGACAATACAAGTAGTATACATTTCAATTTTTACACCAAAGTACTTACTGCAAACCAAATGGAAACACCTTAGTTATTTTTTAACTTCCCACATGATTCTGAGATGTCTGAAAGTGGTTTCATGCCACTGCAGTGTAAGACAAAAAAGTTGATTTCTCAGTGCATACAAACCTTTGACAATACAAGTGGTATACATTTCAATTTTACACCAAAGTACTTACAGCAAACCAAATGGAAACACCTTAGGTTAACTTCCCACATGATTCTGAGATGTCTGAAAGTGGTTTCATGCCACTGCAGTGTAAGACAAAAAAGTTGATTTCTCAGTGCATACAAACCTTTGACAATGCAAGTGGTATACATTTCAATTTTACACCAAAGTACTTACAGCAAACCAAATGGAAACACCTTAGGTTAACTTCCCACATGATTCTGAGATGTCTGAAAGTGGTTTCATGCCACTGCAGTGTAAGACAAAAAAGTTGTTTTCTCAGTGCATGCAATGCTTTGACAATACAAGAGGTATACATTTCAATTTTACACCAAAGTACTTACAGCAAACCAAATGGAAACACCTTAGGTTAACTTCCCACATGATTCTGAGATGTCTGAAAGTGGTTTCATGCCACTGCAGTGTAAGACAAAAAAGTTGATTTCTCAGTGCATACAATGCTTTGACAATACAAGTGGTATACATTTCAATTTTACACCAAAGTACTTACAGCAAACCAAATGGAAACACCTTAGGTTAACTTCCCACATGATTCTGAGATGTCTGAAAGTGGTTTCATGCCACTGCAGTGTAAGACAAAAAAGTTGATTTCTCAGTGCATACAAACCTTTGACAATGCAAGTGGTATACATTTCAATTTTACACCAAAGTACTTACAGCAAACCAAATGGAAACACCTTAGGTTAACTTCCCACATGATTCTGAGATGTCTGAAAGTGGTTTCATGCCACTGCAGTGTAAGACAAAAAAGTTGTTTTCTCAGTGCATGCAATGCTTTGACAATACAAGTGGTATACATTTCAATTTTACACCAAAGTACTTACAGCAAACCAAATGGAAACACCTTAGGTTAACTTCCCACATGATTCTGAGATGTCTGAAAGTGGTTTCATGCCACTGCAGTGTAAGACAAAAAAGTTGTTTTCTCTGTGCATACAAACCTTTGATAATACAAGTGGTATACATTTCAATTTTACACCAAAGTACTTACAGCAAACCAAATGGAAACACCTTAGGTTAACTTCCCACATGATTCTGAGATGTCTGAAAGTGGTTTCATGCCACTGCAGTGTAAGACAAAAAAGTTGTTTTCTCTGTGCATACAAACCTTTGACAATACAAGTGGTAAACATTTCAATTTTACACCAAAGTACTTACAGCAAACCAAATGGAAACACCTTAGGTTAACTTCCCACATGATTCTGAGATGTCTGAAAGTGGTTTCATGCCACTGCAGTGTAAGACAAAAAAGTTGATTTCTCAGTGCATACAAACCTTTGACAATGCAAGTGGTATACATTTCAATTTTACACCAAAGTACTTACAGCAAACCAAATGGAAACACCTTAGGTTAACTTCCCACATGATTCTGAGATGTCTGAAAGTGGTTTCATGCCACTGCAGTGTAAGACAAAAAAGTTGTTTTCTCTGTGCATACAAACCTTTGACAATACAAGTGGTATACATTTCAATTTTACACCAAAGTACTTACAGCAAACCAAATGGAAACACCTTAGGTTAACTTCCCACATGATTCTGAGATGTCTGAAAGTGGTTTCATGCCACTGCAGTGTAAGACAAAAAAGTTGTTTTCTCAGTGCATACAAACCTTTGACAATACAAGTGGTATACATTTCAATTTTACACCAAAGTACTTACAGCAAACCAAATGGAAACACCTTAGGTTAACTTCCCACATGATTCTGAGATGTCTGAAAGTGGTTTCATGCCACTGCAGTGTTAGACAAAAAAGTTGTTTTCTCAGTGCATTCATTGCTTTGACAATGCAAGTGGTATACATTTCAATTTTACACCAAAGTACTTACAGCAAACCAAATGGAAACACCTTAGGTTAACTTCCCACATGATTCTGAGATGTCTGAAAGTGGTTTCATGCCACTGCAGTGTAAGACAAAAAAGTTGATTTCTCAGTGCATACAAACCTTTGACAATACAAGTGGTATACATTTCAATTTTACACCAAAGTACTTACAGCAAACCAAATGGAAACACCTTAGGTTAACTTCCCACATGATTCTGAGATGTCTGAAAGTGGTTTCATGCCACTGCAGTGTAAGACAAAAAAGTTGTTTTCTCTGTGCATACAAACCTTTGACAATACAAGTGGTATACATTTCAATTTTACACCAAAGTACTTACAGCAAACCAAATGGAAACACCTTAGGTTAACTTCCCACATGATTCTGAGATGTCTGAAAGTGGTTTCATGCCACTGCAGTGTAAGACAAAAAAGTTGTTTTCACAGTGCATGCAATGCTTTGACAATGCAAGTGGTATACATTTCAATTTTACACCAAAGTACTTACAGCAAACCAAATGGAAACACCTTAGGTTAACTTCCCACATGATTCTGAGATGTCTGAAAGTGGTTTCATGCCACTGCAGTGTAAGACAAAAAAGTTGATTTCTCAGTGCATACAAACCTTTGACAATGCAAGTGGTATACATTTCAATTTTACACCAAAGTACTTACAGCAAACCAAATGGAAACACCTTAGGTTAACTTCCCACATGATTCTGAGATGTCTGAAAGTGGTTTCATGCCACTGCAGTGTAAGACAAAAAAGTTGATTTCTCAGTGCATACAAACCTTTGACAATGCAAGTGGTATACATTTCAATTTTACACCAAAGTACTTACAGGAAACCAAATGGAAACACCTTAGGTTAACTTCCCACATGATTCTGAGATGTCTGAAAGTGGTTTCATGCCACTGCAGTGTAAGACAAAAAAGTTGTTTTCTCAGTGCATGCAATGCTTTGACAATACAAGTGGTATACATTTCAATTTTACACCAAAGTACTTACAGCAAACCAAATGGAAACACCTTAGGTTAACTTCCCACATGATTCTGAGATGTCTGAAAGTGGTTTCATGCCACTGCAGTGTAAGACAAAAAAGTTGATTTCTCAGTGCATACAAACCTTTGACAATACAAGTGGTATACATTTCAATTTTACACCAAAGTACTTACAGCAAACCAAATGGAAACACCTTAGGTTAACTTCCCACATGATTCTGAGATGTCTGAAAGTGGTTTATGCCACTGCAGTGTAAGACAAAAAAGTTGTTTTCTCTGTGCATACAAACCTTTGACAATACAAGTGGTATACATTTCAATTTTACACCAAAGTACTTACAGCAAACCAAATGGAAACACCTTAGGTTAACTTCCCACATGATTCTGAGATGTCTGAATGTGGTTTCATGCCACTGCAGTGTAAGACAAAAAAGTTGATTTCTCAGTGCATACAAACCTTTGACAATACAAGTGGTATACATTTCAATTTTACACCAAAGTACTTACAGCAAACCAAATGGAAACACCTTAGGTTAACTTCCCACATGATTCTGAGATGTCTGAAAGTGGTTTCATGCCACTGCAGTGTAAGACAAAAAAGTTGTTTTCTCAGTGCATGCAATGCTTTGACAATACAAGTAGTATACATTTCAATTTTACACCAAAGTACTTACAGCAAACCAAATGGAAACACCTTAGGTTAACTTCCCACATGATTCTGAGATGTCTGAAAGTGGTTTCATGCCACTGCAGTGTAAGACAAAAAAGTTGATTTCTCAGTGCATACAAACCTTTGACAATACAAGTGGTATACATTTCAATTTTACACCAAAGTACTTACAGCAAACCAAATGGAAACACCTTAGGTTAACTTCCCACATGATTCTGAGATGTCTGAAAGTGGTTTCATGCCACTGCAGTGTAAGACAAAAAAGTTGATTTCTCAGTGCATACAAAGCTTTGACAATACAAGTGGTATACATTTCAATTTTACACCAAAGTACTTACAGCAAACCAAATGGAAACACCTTAGGTTAACTTCCCACATGATTCTGAGATGTCTGAAAGTGGTTTCATGCCACTGCAGTGTAAGACAAAAAAGTTGTTTTCTCAGTGCATGCAATGCTTTGACAATACAAGTGGTATACATTTCAATTTTACACCAAAGTACATACAGCAAACCAAATGGAAACACCTTAGGTTAACTTCCCACATGATTCTGAGATGTCTGAAAGTGGTTTCATGCCACTGCAGTGTAAGACAAAAAAGTTGTTTTCTCTGTGCATACAAACCTTTGACAATACAAGTGGTATACATTTCAATTTTACACCAAAGTACTTACAGCAAACCAAATGGAAACACCTTAGGTTAACTTCCCACATGATTCTGAGATGTCTGAAAGTGGTTTCATGCCACTGCAGTGTAAGACAAAAAAGTTGTTTTCTCAGTGCATGCAATGCTTTGACAATACAAGTAGTATACATTTCAATTTTACACCAAAGTACTTACAGCAAACCTAATGGAAACACCTTAGGTTAACTTCCCACATGATTCTGAGATGTCTGAAAGTGGTTTCATGCCACTGCAGTGTAAGACAAAAAAGTTGATTTCTCAGTGCATACAAACCTTTGACAATACAAGTGGTATACATTTCAATTTTACACCAAAGTACTTACAGCAAACCTAATGGAAACACCTTAGGTTAACTTCCCACATGATTCTGAGATGTCTGAAAGTGGTTTCATGCCACTGCAGTGTAAGACAAAAAAGTTGTTTTCTCAGTGCATACAATGCTTTGACAATACAAGTGGTATACATTTCAATTTTACACCAAAGTACTTACAGCAAACCAAATGGAAACACCTTAGGTTAACTTCCCACATGATTCTGAGATGTCTGAAAGTGGTTTCATGCCACTGCAGTGTAAGACAAAAAAGTTGATTTCTCAGTGCATACAAACCTTTGACAATATAAGTGGTATACATTTCAATTTTACACCAAAGTACTTACAGCAAACCTAATGGAAACACCTTAGGTTAACTTCCCACATGATTCTGAGATGTCTGAAAGTGGTTTATGCCACTGCAGTGTAAGAGAAAAAAGTTGTTTTCTCTGTGCATACAAACCTTTGACAATACAAGTGGTATACATTTCAATTTTACACCAAAGTACTTACAGCAAACCTAATGGAAACACCTTAGGTTAACTTCCCACATGATTCTGAGATGTCTGAAAGTGGTTTCATGCCACTGCAGTGTAAGACAAAAAAGTTGATTTCTCAGTGCATACAAACCTTTGACAATACAAGTGGTATACATTTCAATTTTACACCAAAGTACTTACAGCAAACCAAATGGAAACACCTTAGGTTAACTTCCCACATGATTCTGAGATGTCTGAAAGTGGTTTCATGCCACTGCAGTGTAAGACAAAAAAGTTGTTTTCTCTGTGCATACAAACCTTTGACAATACAAGTGGTATACATTTCAATTTTACACCAAAGTACTTACAGCAAACCAAATGGAAACACCTTAGGTTAACTTCCCACATGATTCTGAGATGTCTGAAAGTGGTTTCATGCCACTGCAGTGTAAGACAAAAAAGTTGATTTCTCAGTGCATACAAACCTTTGACAATACAAGTGGTATACATTTCAATTTTACACCAAAGTACTTACAGCAAACCAAATGGAAACACCTTAGGTTAACTTCCCACATGATTCTGAGATGTCTGAAAGTGGTTTCATGCCACTGCAGTGTAAGACAAAAAAGTTGTTTTCTCAGTGCATGCAATGCTTTGACAATACAAGTAGTATACATTTCAATTTTACACCAAAGTACTTACAGCAAACCAAATGGAAACACCTTAGGTTAACTTCCCACATGATTCTGAGATGTCTGAAAGTGGTTTCATGCCACTGCAGTGTAAGACAAAAAAGTTGATTTCTCAGTGCATACAAACCTTTGACAATACAAGTGGTATACATTTCAATTTTACACCAAAGTACTTACAGCAAACCTAATGGAAACACCTTAGGTTAACTTCCCACATGATTCTGAGATGTCTGAAAGTGGTTTCATGCCACTGCAGTGTAAGACAAAAAAGTTGATTTCTCAGTGCATACAAACCTTTGACAATACAAGTGGTATACATTTCAATTTTACACCAAAGTACTTACAGCAAACCAAATGGAAACACCTTAGGTTAACTTCCCACATGATTCTGAGATGTCTGAAAGTGGTTTCATGCCACTGCAGTGTAAGACAAAAAAGTTGATTTCTCAGTGCATACAAACCTTTGACAATACAAGTGGTATACATTTCAATTTTACACCAAAGTACTTACTGCAAACCTAATGGAAACACCTTAGGTTAACTTCCCACATGATTCTGAGATGTCTGAAAGTGGTTTCATGCCACTGCAGTGTAAGACAAAAAAGTTGTTTTCTCAGTGCATACAATGCTTTGACAATACAAGTGGTATACATTTCAATTTTACACCAAAGTACTTACAGCAAACCAAATGGAAACACCTTAGGTTAAGTTCCCACATGATTCTGAGATGTCTGAAAGTGGTTTCATGCCACTGCAGTGTAAGACAAAAAAGTTGATTTCTCAGTGCATACAAACCTTTGACAATTCAAGTGGTATACATTTCAATTTTACACCAAAGTACTTACAGCAAACCAAATGGAAACACCTTGAGGTTAACTTCCCACATGATTCTGAGATGTCTGAAAGTGGTTTCATGCCACTGCAGTGTAAGACAAAAAAGTTGTTTTCTCAGTGCATACAATGCTTTGACAATCAAGTGGTATACATTTCAATTTTACACCAAAGTACATACAGCAAACCAAATGGAAACACCTTAGGTTAACTTCCCACATGATTCTGAGATGTCTGAAAGTGGTTTCTGCCACTGCAGTGTAAGACAAAAAAGTTGTTTTCTCAGTGCATGCAATGCTTTGACAATACAAGTAGTATACATTTCAATTTTACACCAAAGTACTTACTGCAAACCTAATGGAAACACCTTAGGTTAACTTCCCACATGATTCTGAGATGTCTGAAAGTGGTTTCATGCCACTGCAGTGTAAGACAAAAAAGTTGTTTTCTCTGTGCATACAAACCTTTGACAATACAAGTGGTATACATTTCAATTTTACACCAAAGTACTTACAAACCTATGGAAACACCTTAGGTTAACTTCCCACATGATTCTGAGATGTCTGAAAGTGGTTTCATGCCACTGCAGTGTAAGACAAAAAAGTTGTTTTCTCTGTGCATACAAACCTTTGACAATACAAGTGGTATACATTTCAATTTTACACCAAAGTACTTACAGCAAACCTAATGGAAACACCTTAGGTTAACTTCCCACATGATTCTGAGATGTCTGAAAGTGGTTTCATGCCACTGCAGTGTAAGACAAAAAAGTTGTTTTCTCTGTGCATACAAACCTTTGACAATACAAGTGGTATACATTTCAATTTTACATCAAAGTACTTACAGCAAACCAAATGGAAACACCTTAGGTTAACTTCCCACATGATTCTGAGATGTCTGAAAGTGGTTTCATGCCACTGCAGTGTAAGACAAAAAAGTTGTTTTCTCTGTGCATACAAACCTTTGACAATACAAGTGGTATACATTTCAATTTTACACCAAAGTACTTACAGCAAACCAAATGGAAACACCTTAGGTTAACTTCCCACATGATTCTGAGATGTCTGAAAGTGGTTTCATGCCACTGCAGTGTAAGACAAAAAAGTTGTTTTCTCTGTGCATACAAACCTTTGACAATACAAGTGGTATACATTTCAATTTTACACCAAAGTACTTACAGCAAACTGTAATGGAAACACCTTAGGTTAACTTCCCACATGATTCTGAGATGTCTGAAAGTGGTTTCATGCCACTGCAGTGTAAGACAAAAAAGTTGTTTTCTCTGTGCATACAAACCTTTGACAATACAAGTGGTATACATTTCAATTTTACACCAAAGTACTTACAGCAAACCAAATGGAAACACCTTAGGTTAACTTCCCACATGATTCTGAGATGTCTGAAAGTGGTTTCATGCCACTGCAGTGTAAGACAAAAAAGTTGTTTTCTCTGTGCATACAAACCTTTGACAATACAAGTGGTATACATTTCAATTTTACCACCAAAGTACTTACTGCAAACCTAATGGAAACACCTTAGGTTAACTTCCCACATGATTCTGAGATGTCTGAAAGTGGTTTATGCCACTGCAGTGTAAGACAAAAAAGTTGATTTCTCAGTGCATACAAACCTTTGACAATACAAGTGGTATACATTTCAATTTTACACCAAAGTACTTACAGCAAACCAAATGGAAACACCTTAGGTTAACTTCCCACATGATTCTGAGATGTCTGAAAGTGGTTTCATGCCACTGCAGTGTAAGACAAAAAAGTTGTTTTCTCTGTGCATACAAACCTTTGACAATACAAGTGGTATACATTTCAATTTTACACCAAAGTACTTACAGCAAACCAAATGGAAACACCTTAGGTTAACTTCCCACATGATTCTGAGATGTCTGAAAGTGGATTCATGCCACTGCAGTGTAAGACAAAAAAGTTGTTTTCACAGTGCATGCAATGCTTTGACAATGCAAGTGGTATACATTTCAATTTTACACCAAAGTACTTACAGCAAACCAAATGGAAACACCTTAGGTTAACTTCCCACATGATTCTGAGATGTCTGAAAGTGGTTTCATGCCACTGCAGTGTAAGACAAAACAGTTGATTTCTCAGTGCATACAAAACCTTTTTTGACAATACAAGTGGTATACATTTCAATTTTACACCAAAGTACTTACAGCAAACCAAATGGAAACACCTTAGGTTAACTTCCCACATGATTCTGAGATGTCTGAAAGTGGTTTCATGCCACTGCAGTGTAAGACAAAAAAGTTGTTTTCTCAGTGCATACAATGCTTTGACAATACAAGTGGTATACATTTCAATTTTACACCAAAGTACTTACAGCAAACCAAATGGAAACACCTTAGGTTAACTTCCCAAATGATTCTGAGATGTCTGAAAGTGGTTTCATGCCACTGCAGTGTAAGACAAAAAAGTTGATTTCTCAGTGCATACAAACCTTTGACAATACAAGTGGTATACATTTCAATTTTACACCAAAGTACTTACAGCAAACCTAATGGAAACACCTTAGGTTAACTTCCCACATGATTCTGAGATGTCTGAAAGTGGTTTCATGCCACTGCAGTGTAAGACAAAAAAGTTGTTTTCTCAGTGCATGCAATGCTTTGACAATACAAGTGGTATACATTTCAATTTTACACCAAAGTACTTACAGCAAACCAAATGGAAACACCTTAGGTTAACTTCCCACATGATTCTGAGATGTCTGAAAGTGGTTTCATGCCACTGCAGTGTAAGACAAAAAAGTTGATTTCTCAGTGCATACAAACCTTTGACAATACAAGTGGTATACATTTCAATTTTACACCAAAGAACTTACTGCAAACCAAATGGAAACACCTTAGGCTAACTTCCCACATGATTCTGAGATGTCTGAAAGTGGTTTCATGCCACTGCAGTGTAAGACAAAAAAGTTGTTTTCTCAGTGCATACAATGCTTTGACAATACAAGTGGTATACATTTCAATTTTACACCAAAGAACTTACTGCAAACCAAATGGAAACACCTTAGGTTAACTTCCCACATGATTCTGAGATGTCTGAAAGTGGTTTCATGCCACTGCAGTGTAAGACAAAAAAGTTGTTTTCTCAGTGCATGCAATGCTTTGACAATGCAAGTGGTATACATTTCAATTTTACACCAAAGTACTTACAGCAAACCAAATGGAAACACCTTAGGTTAACTTCCCACATGATTCTGAGATGTCTGAAAGTGGTTTCATGCCACTGCAGTGTAAGACAAAAAAGTTGATTTCTCAGTGCATACAAACCTTTGACAATACAAGTAGTATACATTTCAATTTTACACCAAAGTACTTACTGCAAACCTAATGGAAACACCTTAGGTTAACTTCCCACATGATTCTGAGATGTCTGAAAGTGGTTTCATGCCACTGCAGTGTAAGACAAAAAAGTTGATTTCTCAGTGCATACAAACCTTTGACAATACAAGTGGTATACATTTCAATTTTACACCAAAGTACTTACAGCAAACCTAATGGAAACACCTTAGGTTAACTTCCCACATGATTCTGAGATGTCTGAAAGTGGTTTCATGCCACTGCAGTGTAAGACAAAAAAGTTGATTTCTCAGTGCATACAAACCTTTGACAATACAAGTAGTATACATTTCAATTTTACACCAAAGTACTTACTGCAAACCTAATGGAAACACCTTAGGTTAACTTCCCACATGATTCTGAGATGTCTGAAAGTGGTTTCATGCCACTGCAGTGTAAGACAAAAAAGTTGTTTTCTCAGTGCATGCAATGCTTTGACAATACAAGTAGTATACATTTCAATTTTACACCAAAGTACTTACAGCAAACCAAATGGAAACACCTTAGGTTAACTTCCCACATGATTCTGAGATGTCTGAAAGTGGTTTCATGCCACTGCAGTGTAAGACAAAAAAGTTGTTTTCTCAGTGCATGCAATGCTTTGACAATACAAGTGGTATACATTTCAATTTTACACCAAAGTACATACAGCAAACCAAATGGAAACACCTTAGGTTAACTTCCCACATGATTCTGAGATGTCTGAAAGTGGTTTCATGCCACTGCAGTGTAAGACAAAAAAGTTGATTTCTCAGTGCATACAAACCTTTGACAATACAAGTAGTATACATTTCAATTTTACACCAAAGTACTTACTGCAAACTAATGGAAACACCTTAGGTTAACTTCCCACATGATTCTGAGATGTCTGAAAGTGGTTTCATGCCACTGCAGTGTCAGACAAAAAAGCTGATTTCTCAGTGCATACAAACCTTTGACAATACTAGTGGTATACATTTCAATTTTACACTAAAGTACTTACAGCAAACCAAATGGAAACACCTTAGGTTAACTTCCCACATGATTCTGAGATGTCTGAAAGTGGTTTCATGCCACTGCAGTGTAAGACAAAAAAGTTGTTTTCTCTGTGCATACAAACCTTTGACAATACAAGTAGTATACATTTCAATTTTACACCAAAGTACTTACAGCAAACCAAATGGAAACACCTTAGGTTAACTTCCCACATGATTCTGAGATGTCTGAAAGTGGTTTCATGCCACTGCAGTGTAAGACAAAAAAGTTGTTTTCTCTGTGCATACAAACCTTTGACAATACAAGTGGTATACATTTCAATTTTACACCAAAGTACTTACAGCAAACCAAATGGAAACACCTTAGGTTAACTTCCCACATGATTCTGAGATGTCTGAAAGTGGTTTCATGCCACTGCAGTGTAAGACAAAAAAGTTGATTTCTCAGTGCATACAAACCTTTGACAATTCAAGTGGTATACATTTCAATTTTACACCAAAGTACTTACAGCAAACCAAATGGAAACACCTTAGGTTAACTTCCCACATGATTCTGAGATGTCTGAAAGTGGTTTCATGCCACTGCAGTGTAAGACAAAAAAGTTGATTTCTCAGTGCATACAAACCTTTGACAATTCAAGTGGTATACATTTCAATTTTACACCAAAGTACTTACAGCAAACCAAATGGAAACACCTTAGGTTAACTTCCCACATGATTCTGAGATGTCTGAAAGTGGTTTCATGCCACTGCAGTGTAAGACAAAAAAGTTGTTTTCTCAGTGCATGCAATGCTTTGACAGTACAAGTAGTATACATTTCAATTTTACACCAAAGTACTTACAGCAAACCAAATGGAAACACCTTAGGTTAACTTCCCACATGATTCTGAGATGTCTGAAAGTGGTTTCATGCCACTGCAGTGTAAGACAAAAAAGTTGATTTCTCAGTGCATGCAAACCTTTGACAATAGAAGTGGAATACATTTCAATTTTACACCAAAGTACTTACAGCAAACCAAATGGAAACACCTTAGGTTAACTTCCCACATGATTCTGAGATGTCTGAAAGTGGTTTCATGCCACTGCAGTGTAAGACAAAAAAGTTGTTTTCTCAGTGCATGCAATGCTTTGACAGTACAAGTAGTATACATTTCAATTTTACACCAAAGTACTTACTGCAAACCTAATGGAAACACCTTAGGTTAACTTCCCACATGATTCTGAGATGTCTGAAAGTGGTTTCATGCCACTGCAGTGTAAGACAAAAAAGTTGATTTCTCAGTGCATACAAACCTTTGACAATGCAAGTGGTATACATTTCAATTTTACACCAAAGTACTTACAGCAAACCAAATGGAAACACCTTAGGTTAACTTCCCACATGATTCTGAGATGTCTGAAAGTGGTTTCATGCCACTGCAGTGTAAGACAAAAAAGTTGTTTTCTCAGTGCATACAATGCTTTGACAATACAAGTGGTATACATTTCAATTTTACACCAAAGTACTTACAGCAAACCAAATGGAAACACCTTAGGTTAACTTCCCACATGATTCTGAGATGTCTGAAAGTGGTTTCATGCCACTGCAGTGTAAGACAAAAAAGTTGTTTTCTCAGTGCATGCAATGCTTTGACAATACAAGTGGTATACATTTCAATTTTACACCAAAGTACTTACAGCAAACCAAATGGAAACACCTTAGGTTAACTTCCCACATGATTCTGAGATGTCTGAAAGTGGTTTCATGCCACTGCAGTGTAAGACAAAAAAGTTGATTTCTCAGTGCATACAAACCTTTGACAATACAAGTAGTATACATTTCAATTTTACACTAAAGTACTTACAGCAAACCGAATGGAAACACCTTAGGTTAACTTCCCACATGATTCTGAGATGTCTGAAAGTTGTTTCATGCCAGTGCAGTGTATGACCAAAAAGTTGTTTTCTCACTGCATACAATTGCTTTGACAGTACAAGTAGTATACATTTCAATTTTACACCAAAGTACTTACTGCAAACCTAATGGAAACACCTTAGGTTAACTTCCCACATGATTCTGAGATGTCTGAAAGTGGTTTCATGCCACTGCAGTGTAAGACAAAAAAGTTGATTTCTCAGTGCATACAAACCTTTGACAATACAAGTGGTATACATTTCAATTTTACACCAAAGTACTTACTGCAAACCTAATGGAAACACCTTAGGTTAACTTCCCACATGATTCTGAGATGTCTGAAAGTGGTTTCATGCCACTGCAGTGTAAGACAAAAAAGTTGTTTTCTCAGTGCATACAAAGCTTTGACAATACAAGTAGTATACATTTCAATTTTACACCAAAGTACTTACAGCAAACCAAATGGAAACACCTTAGGTTAACTTCCCACATGATTCTGAGATGTCTGAAAGTGGTTTCATGCCACTGCAGTGTAAGACAAAAAAGTTGTTTTCTCTGTGCATACAAACCTTTGACAATACAAGTGGTATACATTTCAATTTTACACCAAAGTACTTACAGCAAACCAAATGGAAACACCTTAGGTTAACTTCCCACATGATTCTGAGATGTCTGAAAGTGGTTTCATGCCACTGCAGTGTAAGACAAAAAAGTTGTTTTCTCAGTGCGTGCAATGCTTTGACAGTACACGTAGGATACATTTCAATTTTACACCAAAGTACTTACTGCAAACCTAATGGAAACACCTTAGGTTAACTTCCCACATGATTCTGAGATGTCTGAAAGTGGTTTCATGCCACTGCAGTGTAAGACAAAAAAGTTGATTTCTCAGTGCATACAAACCTTTGACAATACAAGTGGTATACATTTCAATTTTACACCAAAGTACTTACAGCAAACCAAATGGAAACACCTTAGGTTAACTTCCCACATGATTCTGAGATGTCTGAAAGTGGTTTCTTGCCACTGCAGTGTAAGACAAATAAGTTGTTTTCTCTGTGCATACAAACCTTTGACAATACAAGTGGTATACATTTCAATTTTACACCAAAGTACTTACAGCAAACCAAATGGAAACACCTTAGGTTAACTTCCCACATGATTCTGAGATGTCTGAAAGTGGTTTCATGCCACTGCAGTGTAAGACAAAAAAGTTGTTTTCTCTGTGCATACAAACCTTTGACAATACAAGTGGTATACATTTCAATTTTACACCAAAGTACTTACAGCAAACCAAATGGAAACACCTTAGGTTAACTTCCCACATGATTCTGAGATGTCTGAAAGTGGTTTCATGCCACTGCAGTGTAAGACAAAAAAGTTGATTTCTCAGTGCATACAAACCTTTGACAGTACAAGTAGTATACATTTCAATTTTACACCAAAGTACTTACAGCAAACCTAATGGAAACACCTTAGGTTAACTTCCCACATGATTCTGAGATGTCTGAAAGTGGTTTCATGCCACTGCAGTGTAAGACAAAAAAGTTGTTTTCTCAGTGCATACAATGCTTTGACAATACAAGTAGTATACATTTCAATTTTACACCAAAGTACTTACAGCAAACCAAATGGAAACACCTTAGGTTAACTTCCCACATGATTCTGAGATGTCTGAAAGTGGTTTCATGCCACTGCAGTGTAAGACAAAAAAGTTGATTTCTCAGTGCATACAAACCTTTGACAATACAAGTAGTATACATTTCAATTTTACACCAAAGTACTTACTGCAAACCTAATGGAAACACCTTAGGTTAACTTCCCACATGATTCTGAGATGTCTGAAAGTGGTTTCATGCCACTGCAGTGTAAGACAAAAAAGTTGATTTCTCAGTGCATACAAACCTTTGACAATACAAGTAGTATACATTTCAATTTTACACCAAAGTACTTACAGCAAACCAAATGGAAACACCTTAGGTTAACTTCCCACATGATTCTGAGATGTCTGAAAGTGGTTTCATGCCACTGCAGTGTAAGACAAAAAAGTTGTTTTCACAGTGCATGCAATGCTTTGACAATACAAGTAGTATACATTTCAATTTTACACCAAAGTACTTACAGCAAACCAAATGGAAACACCTTAGGTTAACTTCCCACATGATTCTGAGATGTCTGAAAGTGGTTTCATGCCACTGCAGTGTAAGACAAAAAAGTTGATTTCTCAGTGCATACAAACCTTTGACAATACAAGTAGTATACATTTCAATTTTACACCAAAGTACTTACAGCAAACCAAATGGAAACACCTTAGGTTAACTTCCCACATGATTCTGAGATGTCTGAAAGTGGTTTCATGCCACTGCAGTGTAAGACAAAAAAGTTGATTTCTCAGTGCATACAAACCTTTGACAATACAAGTGGTATACATTTCAATTTTACACCAAAGTACTTACAGCAAACCAAATGGAAACACCTTAGGTTAACTTCCCACATGATTCTGAGATGTCTGAAAGTGGTTTCATGCCACTGCAGTGTAAGACAAAAAAGTTGTTTTCTCAGTGCATGCAATGCTTTGACAATACAAGTAGTATACATTTCAATTTTACACCAAAGTACTTACTGCAAACCAAATGGAAACACCTTAGGTTAACTTCCCACATGATTCTGAGATGTCTGAAAGTGGTTTCATGCCACTGCAGTGTAAGACAAAAAAGTTGTTTTCTCAGTGCATACAATGCTTTGACAATACAAGTAGTATACATTTCAATTTTACACCAAAGTACTTACAGCAAACCAAATGGAAACACCTTAGGTTAACTTCCCACATGATTCTGAGATGTCTGAAAGTGGTTTCATGCCACTGCAGTGTCAGACAAAAAAGCTGATTTCTCAGTGCATACAAACCTTTGACAATACAAGTGGTATACATTTCAATTTTACACTAAAGTACTTACAGCAAACCAAATGGAAACACCTTAGGTTAACTTCCCACATGATTCTGAGATGTCTGAAAGTGGTTTCATGCCACTGCAGTGTAAGACAAAAAAGTTGATTTCTCAGTGCATACAAACCTTTGACAATACAAGTGGTATACATTTCAATTTTACACCAAAGTACTTACAGCAAACCAAATGGAAACACCTTAGGTTAACTTCCCACATGATTCTGAGATGTCTGAAAGTGGTTTCATGCAACTGCAGTGTAAGACAAAAAAGTTGATTTCTCAGTGCATACAAACCTTTGACAATACAAGTAGTATACATTTCAATTTTACACCAAAGAACTTACTGCAAACCAAATGGAAACACCTTAGGCTAACTTCCCACATGATTCTGAGATGTCTGAAAGTGGTTTCATGCCACTGCAGTGTAAGACAAAAAAGTTGTTTTCACAGTGCATGCAATGCTTTGACAATACAAGTAGTATACATTTCAATTTTACACCAAAGTACTTACAGCAAACCAAATGGAAACACCTTAGGTTAACTTCCCACATGATTCTGAGATGTCTGAAAGTGGTTTCATGCAACTGCAGTGTAAGACAAAAAAGTTGATTTCTCAGTGCATACAAACCTTTGACAATACAAGTAGTATACATTTCAATTTTACACCAAAGTACTTACTGCAAACCAAATGGAAACACCTTAGGTTAACTTCCCACATGATTCTGAGATGTCTGAAAGTGGTTTCATGCCACTGCAGTGTAAGACAAAAAAGTTGATTTCTCAGTGCATACAAACCTTTGACAATACAAGTGGTATACATTTCAATTTTACACCAAAGTACTTACAGCAAACCAAATGGAAACACCTTAGGTTAACTTCCCACATGATTCTGAGATGTCTGAAAGTGGTTTCATGCCACTGCAGTGTAAGACAAAAAAGTTGATTTCTCAGTGCATACAAACCTTTGACAATACAAGTGGTATACATTTCAATTTTACACCAAAGTACTTACAGCAAACCAAATGGAAACACCTTAGGTTAACTTCCCACATGATTCTGAGATGTCTGAAAGTGGTTTCATGCCACTGCAGTGTAAGACAAAAAAGTTGTTTTCTCAGTGCATGCAATGCTTTGACAATACAAGTGGTATACATTTCAATTTTACACCAAAGTACTTACTGCAAACCAAATGGAAACACCTTAGGTTAACTTCCCACATGATTCTGAGATGTCTGAAAGTGGTTTCATGCCACTGCAGTGTAAGACAAAAAAGTTGTTTTCTCAGTGCATACAAACCTTTGACAATACAAGTGGTATACATTTCAATTTTACACCAAAGTACTTACAGCAAACCAAATGGAAACACCTTAGGTTAACTTCCCACATGATTCTGAGATGTCTGAAAGTGGTTTCATGCCACTGCAGTGTAAGACAAAAAAGTTGTTTTCTCAGTGCATGCAATGCTTTGACAGTACAAGTAGTATACATTTCAATTTTACACCAAAGTACTTACTGCAAACCTAATGGAAACACCTTAGGTTAACTTCCCACATGATTCTGAGATGTCTGAAAGTGGTTTCATGCCACTGCAGTGTAAGACAAAAAAGTTGATTTCTCAGTGCATACAAACCTTTGACAATACAAGTGGTATACATTTCAATTTTACACCAAAGTACTTACAGCAAACCAAATGGAAACACCTTAGGTTAACTTCCCACATGATTCTGAGATGTCTGAAAGTGGTTTCATGCCACTGCAGTGTAAGACAAAAAAGTTGTTTTCTCAGTGCATACAAAGCTTTGTCAATACAAGTAGTATACATTTCAATTTTACACCAAAGTACTTACAGCAAACCAAATGGAAACACCTTAGGTTAACTTCCCACATGATTCTGAGATGTCTGAAAGTGGTTTCATGCCACTGCAGTGTAAGACAAAAAAGTTGATTTCTCAGTGCATACAAACCTTTGACAATGCAAGTGGTATACATTTCAATTTTACACCAAAGTACTTACAGCAAACCAAATGGAAACACCTTAGGTTAACTTCCCACATGATTCTGAGATGTCTGAAAGTGGTTTCATGCCACTGCAGTGTAAGACAAAAAAGTTGATTTCTCAGTGCATACAAACCTTTGACAATACAAGTAGTATACATTTCAATTTTACACCAAAGTACTTACAGCAAACCAAATGGAAACACCTTAGGTTAACTTCCCACATGATTCTGAGATGTCTGAAAGTGGTTTCATGCCACTGCAGTGTAAGACAAAAAAGTTGTTTTCTCAGTGCATGCAATGCTTTGACAGTGCAAGTAGTATACATTTCAATTTTACACCAAAGTACTTACTGCAAAACAAATGGAAACACCTTAGGTTAACTTCCCACATGATTCTGAGATGTCTGAAAGTGGTTTCATGCCACTGCAGTGTAAGACAAAAAAGTTGATTTCTCAGTGCATACAAACCTTTGACAATACAAGTGGTATACATTTCAATTTTACACCAAAGTACTTACAGCAAACCAAATGGAAACACCTTAGGTTAACTTCCCACATGATTCTGAGATGTCTGAAAGTGGATTCATGCCACTGCAGTGTAAGACAAAAAAGTTGTTTTCTCAGTGCATACAAAGCTTTGACAATACAAGTAGTATACATTTCAATTTTACACCAAAGTACTTACTGCAAACCTAATGGAAACACCTTAGGTTAACTTCCCACATGATTCTGAGATGTCTGAAAGTGGTTTCATGCCACTGCAGTGTAAGACAAAAAAGTTGATTTCTCAGTGCATACAAACCTTTGACAATACAAGTAGTATACATTTCAATTTTACACCAAAGTACTTACAGCAAACCAAATGGAAACACCTTAGGTGAACTTCCCACATGATTCTGAGATGTCTGAAAGTGGTTTCATGCCACTGCAGTGTAAGACAAAAAAGTTGTTTTCTCAGTGCATACAATGCTTTGACAATACAAGTAGTATACATTTCAATTTTACACCAAAGTACTTACAGCAAACCAAATGGAAACACCTTAGGTTAACTTCCCACATGATTCTGAGATGTCTGAAAGTGGTTTCATGCAACTGCAGTGTAAGACAAAAAAGTTGATTTCTCAGTGCATACAAAGCTTTGTCAATACAAGTAGTATACATTTCAATTTTACACCAAAGTACTTACAGCAAACCAAATGGAAACACCTTAGGTTAACTTCCCACATGATTCTGAGATGTCTGAAAGTGGTTTCATGCCACTGCAGTGTAAGACAAAAAAGTTGTTTTCTCAGTGCATACAAAGCTTTGTCAATACAAGTAGTATACATTTCAATTTTACACCAAAGTACTTACAGCAAACCAAATGGAAACACCTTAGGTGAACTTCCCACATGATTCTGAGATGTCTGAAAGTGGTTTCATGCAACTGCAGTGTAAGACAAAAAAGTTGATTTCTCAGTGCATACAAACCTTTGACAATACAAGTAGTATACATTTCAATTTTACACCAAAGTACTTACAGCAAACCAAATGGAAACACCTTAGGTTAACTTCCCACATGATTCTGAGATGTCTGAAAGTGGTTTCATGCCACTGCAGTGTAAGACAAAAAAGTTGTTTTCTCAGTGCATGCAATGCTTTGACAGTACAAGTAGTATACATTTCAATTTTACACCAAAGTACTTACAGCAAACCAAATGGAAACACCTTAGGTTAACTTCCCACATGATTCTGAGATGTCTGAAAGTGGTTTCATGCAACTGCAGTGTAAGACAAAAAAGTTGATTTCTCAGTGCATACAAACCTTTGACAATACAAGTGGTATACATTTCAATTTTACACCAAAGTACTTACAGCAAACCAAATGGAAACACCTTAGGTTAACTTCCCACATGATTCTGAGATGTCTGAAAGTGGTTTCATGCCACTGCAGTGTAAGACAAAAAAGTTGATTTCTCAGTGCATACAAACCTTTGACAATACAAGTGGTATACATTTCAATTTTACACCAAAGTACTTACAGCAAACCAAATGGAAACACCTTAGGTTAACTTCCCACATGATTCTGAGATGTCTGAAAGTGGTTTCATGCCACTGCAGTGTAAGACAAAAAAGTTGTTTTCTCAGTGCATACAAACCTTTGACAATACAAGTAGTATACATTTCAATTTTACACCAAAGTACTTACTGCAAACCAAATGGAAACACCTTAGGTTAACTTCCCACATGATTCTGAGATGTCTGAAAGTGGTTTCATGCCACTGCAGTGTAAGACAAAAAAGTTGTTTTCTCTGTGCATACAAACCTTTGACAATACAAGTAGTATACATTTCAATTTTACACCAAAGTACTTACAGCAAACCAAATGGAAACACCTTAGGTTAACTTCCCACATGATTCTGAGATGTCTGAAAGTGGTTTCATGCCACTGCAGTGTAAGACAAAAAAGTTGTTTTCTCAGTGCATAAAAACCTTTGACAGTACAAGTAGTATGCATTTCAATTTTACACCAAAGTACTTACAGCAAACCAAATGGAAACACCTTAGGTTAACTTCCCACATGATTCTGAGATGTCTGAAAGTGGTTTCATGCAACTGCAGTGTAAGACAAAAAAGTTGATTTCTCAGTGCATAAAAACCTTTGACAATACAAGTAGTATACATTTCAATTTTACACCAAAGTACTTACAGCAAACCAAATGGAAACACCTTAGGTTAACTTCCCACATGATTCTGAGATGTCTGAAAGTGGTTTCATGCAACTGCAGTGTAAGACAAAAAAGTTGATTTCTCAGTGCATACAAACCTTTGACAATACAAGTAGTATACATTTCAATTTTACACCAAAGTACTTACAGCAAACCAAATGGAAACACCTTAGGTTAACTTCCCACATGATTCTGAGATGTCTGAAAGTGGTTTCATGCCACTGCAGTGTAAGACAAAAAAGTTGTTTTCTCAGTGCATGCAATGCTTTGACAGTACAAGTAGTATACATTTCAATTTTACACCAAAGTACTTACTGCAAACCTAATGGAAACACCTTAGGTTAACTTCCCACATGATTCTGAGATGTCTGAAAGTGGTTTCATGCCACTGCAGTGTAAGACAAAAAAGTTGTTTTCTCAGTGCATGCAAACCTTTGACAATACAAGTAGTATACATTTCAATTTTACACCAAAGTACTTACAGCAAACCAAATGGAAACACCTTAGGTTAACTTCCCACATGATTCTGAGATGTCTGAAAGTGGTTTCATGCCACTGCAGTGTAAGACAAAAAAGTTGATTTCTCAGTGCATACAAACCTTTGACAATACAAGTGGTATACATTTCAATTTTACACCAAAGTACTTACTGCAAACCAAATGGAAACACCTTAGGTTAACTTCCCACATGATTCTGAGATGTCTGAAAGTGGTTTCATGCAACTGCAGTGTAAGACAAAAAAGTTGATTTCTCAGTGCATACAAACCTTTGACAATACAAGTAGTATACATTTCAATTTTACACCAAAGTACTTACTGCAAACCAAATGGAAACACCTTAGGTTAACTTCCCACATGATTCTGAGATGTCTGAAAGTGGTTTCATGCCACTGCAGTGTAAGACAAAAAAGTTGTTTTCTCAGTGCATACAAACCTTTGACAATACAAGTAGTATACATTTCAATTTTACACCAAAGTACTTACAGCAAACCAAATGGAAACACCTTAGGTTAACTTCCCACATGATTCTGAGATGTCTGAAAGTGGTTTCATGCCACTGCAGTGTAAGACAAAAAGGCTGTTTTCTCAGTGCATACAATGCTTTGACAATGCAAGTAGTATACATTTCAATTTTACACCAAAGTACTTACAGCAAACCAAATGGAAACACCTTAGGTTAACTTCCCACATGATTCTGAGATGTCTGAAAGTGGTTTCATGCCACTGCAGTGTAAGACAAAAAAGTTGATTTCTCAGTGCATACAAACCTTTGACAATACAAGTAGTATACATTTCAATTTTACACCAAAGTACTTACTGCAAACCTAATGGAAACACCTTAGGTTAACTTCCCACATGATTCTGAGATGTCTGAAAGTGGTTTATGCAACTGCAGTGTAAGACAAAAAAGTTGATTTCTCAGTGCATACAAACCTTTGACACTACAAGTAGTATACATTTCAATTTTACACCAAAGTACTTACAGCAAACCAAATGGAAACACCTTAGGTTAACTTCCCACATGATTCTGAGATGTCTGAAAGTGGTTTCATGCCACTGCAGTGTAAGACAAAAAAGTTGATTTCTCAGTGCATACAAACCTTTGACAATGCAAGTAGTATACATTTCAATTTTACACCAAAGTACTTACAGCAAACCAAATGGAAACACCTTAGGTTAACTTCCCACATGATTCTGAGATGTCTGAAAGTGGTTTCATGCCACTGCAGTGTAAGACAAAAAAGTTGTTTTCTCAGTGCATGCAATGCTTTGACAGTACAAGTAGTATACATTTCAATTTTACACCAAAGTACTTACTGCAAACCAAATGGAAACACCTTAGGTTAACTTCCCACATGATTCTGAGATGTCTGAAAGTGGTTTCATGCCACTGCAGTGTAAGACAAAAAAGTTGTTTTCTCAGTGCATACAAACCTTTGACAATACAAGTAGTATACATTTCAATTTTACACCAAAGTACTTACAGCAAACCAAATGGAAACACCTTAGGTTAACTTCCCACATGATTCTGAGATGTCTGAAAGTGGTTTCATGCCACTGCAGTGTAAGACAAAAAAGTTGTTTTCTCAGTGCATGCAATGCTTTGACAGTACAAGTAGTATACATTTCAATTTTACACCAAAGTACTTACTGCAAACCTAATGGAAACACCTTAGGTTAACTTCCCACATGATTCTGAGATGTCTGAAAGTGGTTTCATGCAACTGCAGTGTAAGACAAAAAAGTTGATTTCTCAGTGCATACAAACCTTTGACAATACAAGTAGTATACATTTCAATTTTACACCAAAGTACTTACTGCAAACCAAATGGAAACACCTTAGGTTAACTTCCCACATGATTCTGAGATGTCTGAAAGTGGTTTCATGCCACTGCAGTGTAAGACAAAAAAGTTGTTTTCTCAGTGCATACAAACCTTTGACAATACAAGTAGTATACATTTCAATTTTACACCAAAGTACTTACAGCAAACCAAATGGAAACACCTTAGGTTAACTTCCCACATGATTCTGAGATGTCTGAAAGTGGTTTCATGCCACTGCAGTGTAAGACAAAAAAGTTGTTTTCTCAGTGCATGCAATGCTTTGACAATACAAGTAGTATACATTTCAATTTTACACCAAAGTACTTACAGCAAACCAAATGGAAACACCTTAGGTTAACTTCCCACATGATTCTGAGATGTCTGAAAGTGGTTTCATGCCACTGCAGTGTAAGACAAAAAAGTTGATTTCTCAGTGCATACAAACCTTTGACAATACAAGTAGTATACATTTCAATTTTACACCAAAGTACTTACAGCAAACCAAATGGAAACACCTTAGGTTAACTTCCCACATGATTCTGAGATGTCTGAAAGTGGTTTCATGCCACTGCAGTGTAAGACAAAAAAGTTGTTTTCTCAGTGCATACAAACCTTTGACAATACAAGTAGTATACATTTCAATTTTACACCAAAGTACTTACTGCAAACCAAATGGAAACACCTTAGGTTAACTTCCCACATGATTCTGAGATGTCTGAAAGTGGTTTCATGCAACTGCAGTGTAAGACAAAAAAGTTGATTTCTCAGTGCATAAAAACCTTTGACAATACAAGTAGTATACATTTCAATTTTACACCAAAGTACTCACTGCACACCAATGGAAACACCTTAGGTTAACTTCCCACATGATTCTGAGATGTCTGAAAGTGGTTTCATGCCACTGCAGTGTAAGACAAAAAAGTTGATTTCTCAGTGCATACAAACCTTTGACAATACAAGTAGTATACATTTCAATTTTACACCAAAGTACTTACAGCAAACCAAATGGAAACACCTTAGGTTAACTTCCCACATGATTCTGAGATGTCTGAAAGTGGATTCATGCCACTGCAGTGTAAGACAAAAAAGTTGTTTTCTCAGTGCATACAAAGCTTTGTCAATACAAGTAGTATACATTTCAATTTTACACCAAAGTACTTACAGCAAACCAAATGGAAACACCTTAGGTTAACTTCCCACATGATTCTGAGATGTCTGAAAGTGGTTTCATGCAACTGCAGTGTAAGACAAAAAAGTTGATTTCTCAGTGCATACAAACCTTTGACAATACAAGTAGTATACATTTCAATTTTACACCAAAGTACTTACAGCAAACCAAATGGAAACACCTTAGGTTAACTTCCCACATGATTCTGAGATGTCTGAAAGTGGTTTCATGCAACTGCAGTGTAAGACAAAAAAGTTGATTTCTCAGTGCATACAAACCTTTGACAATACAAGTAGTATACATTTCAATTTTACACCAAAGTACTTACAGCAAACCAAATGGAAACACCTTAGGTTAACTTCCCACATGATTCTGAGATGTCTGAAAGTGGTTTCATGCCACTGCAGTGTAAGACAAAAAAGTTGTTTTCTCAGTGCATGCAATGCTTTGACAGTACAAGTAGTATACATTTCAATTTTACACCAAAGTACTCACTGCACACTAATGGAAACACCTTAGGTTAACTTCCCACATGATTCTGAGATGTCTGAAAGTGGTTTCATGCAACTGCAGTGTAAGACAAAAAAGTTGTTTTCTCAGTGCATGCAAACCTTTGACAATACAAGTAGTATACATTTCAATTTTACACCAAAGTACTTACAGCAAACCAAATGGAAACACCTTAGGTTAACTTCCCACATGATTCTGAGATGTCTGAAAGTGGTTTCATGCCACTGCAGTGTCAGACAAAAAAGCTGATTTCTCAGTGCATACAAACCTTTGACAATACAAGTGGTATACATTTCAATTTTACACCAAAGTACTTACAGCAAACCAAATGGAAACACCTTAGGTTAACTTCCCACATGATTCTGAGATGTCTGAAAGTGGTTTCATGCAACTGCAGTGTAAGACAAAAAAGTTGATTTCTCAGTGCATACAAACCTTTGACAATACAAGTAGTATACATTTCAATTTTACACCAAAGTACTTACTGCAAACCAATGGAAACACCTTAGGTTAACTTCCCACATGATTCTGAGATGTCTGAAAGTGGTTTCATGCAACTGCAGTGTAAGACAAAAAAGTTGATTTCTCAGTGCATAAAAACCTTTGACAATACAAGTAGTATACATTTCAATTTTACACCAAAGTACTTACAGCAAACCAAATGGAAACACCTTAGGTGAACTTCCCACATGATTCTGAGATGTCTGAAAGTGGTTTCATGCCACTGCAGTGTAAGACAAAAAAGTTGTTTTCTCAGTGCATGCAATGCTTTGACAATACAAGTAGTATGCATTTCAATTTTACACCAAAGTACTTACAGCAAACCAAATGGAAACACCTTAGGTTAACTTCCCACATGATTCTGAGATGTCTGAAAGTGGTTTCATGCAACTGCAGTGTAAGACAAAAAAGTTGATTTCTCAGTGCATACAAACCTTTGACAATACAAGTAGTATACATTTCAATTTTACACCAAAGTACTTACTGCAAACCAAATGGAAACACCTTAGGTTAACTTCCCACATGATTCTGAGATGTCTGAAAGTGGTTTCATGCCACTGCAGTGTAAGACAAAAAAGTTGATTTCTCAGTGCATACAAACCTTTGACAATACAAGTAGTATACATTTCAATTTTACACCAAAGTACTTACAGCAAACCAAATGGAAACACCTTAGGTTAACTTCCCACATGATTCTGAGATGTCTGAAAGTGGTTTCATGCAACTGCAGTGTAAGACAAAAAAGTTGATTTCTCAGTGCATAAAAACCTTTGTCAATACAAGTAGTATACATTTCAATTTTACACCAAAGTACTTACAGCAAACCAAATGGAAACACCTTAGGTGAACTTCCCACATGATTCTGAGATGTCTGAAAGTGGTTTCATGCAACTGCAGTGTAAGACAAAAAAGTTGTTTTCTCAGTGCATGCAATGCTTTGACAGTACAAGTAGTATGCATTTCAATTTTACACCAAAGTACTTACTGCAAACCAAATGGAAACACCTTAGGTTAACTTCCCACATGATTCTGAGATGTCTGAAAGTGGTTTCATGCCACTGCAGTGTAAGACAAAAAAGTTGTTTTCTCAGTGCATACAAAGCTTTGTCAATACAAGTAGTATACATTTCAATTTTACACCAAAGTACTTACAGCAAACCAAATGGAAACACCTTAGGTTAACTTCCCACATGATTCTGAGATGTCTGAAAGTGGTTTCATGCAACTGCAGTGTAAGACAAAAAAGTTGATTTCTCAGTGCATACAAACCTTTGACAATACAAGTAGTATACATTTCAATTTTACACCAAAGTACTCACTGCACACTAATGGAAACACCTTAGGTTAACTTCCCACATGATTCTGAGATGTCTGAAAGTGGTTTCATGCAACTGCAGTGTAAGACAAAAAAGTTGATTTCTCAGTGCATACAAACCTTTGACAATACAAGTAGTATACATTTCAATTTTACACCAAAGTACTTACTGCAACACAAATGGAAACACCTTAGGTTAACTTCCCACATGATTCTGAGATGTCTGAAAGTGGTTTCATGCCACTGCAGTGTAAGACAAAAAAGTTGTTTTCTCAGTGCATACAAAGCTTTGTCAATACAAGTAGTATACATTTCAATTTTACACCAAAGTACTTACAGCAAACCAAATGGAAACACCTTAGGTGAACTTCCCACATGATTCTGAGATGTCTGAAAGTGGTTTCATGCAACTGCAGTGTAAGACAAAAAAGTTGATTTCTCAGTGCATACAAACCTTTGACAATACAAGTAGTATACATTTCAATTTTACACCAAAGTACTTACAGCAAACCAAATGGAAACACCTTAGGTTAACTTCCCACATGATTCTGAGATGTCTGAAAGTGGTTTCATGCAACTGCAGTGTAAGACAAAAAAGTTGATTTCTCAGTGCATACAAACCTTTGACAATACAAGTAGTATGCATTTCAATTTTACACCAAAGTACTTACAGCAAACCAAATGGAAACACCTTAGGTTAACTTCCCACATGATTCTGAGATGTCTGAAAGTGGTTTCATGCCACTGCAGTGTAAGACAAAAAAGTTGTTTTCTCAGTGCATGCAATGCTTTGACAATACAAGTAGTATACATTTCAATTTTACACCAAAGAACTTACTGCAAACCAAATGGAAACAGCTTAGGCTAACTTCCCACATGATTCTGAGATGTCTGAAAGTGGTTTCATGCCACTGCAGTGTAAGACAAAAAAGTTGTTTTCTCAGTGCATACAAAGCTTTGTCAATACAAGTAGTATACATTTCAATTTTACACCAAAGTACTTACAGCAAACCAAATGGAAACACCTTAGGTGAACTTCCCACATGATTCTGAGATGTCTGAAAGTGGTTTCATGCCACTGCAGTGTAAGACAAAAAAGTTGATTTCTCAGTGCATACAATGCTTTGACAATACAAGTAGTATACATTTCAATTTTACACCAAAGTACTTACTGCAAACCTAATGGAAACACCTTAGGTTAACTTCCCACATGATTCTGAGATGTCTGAAAGTGGTTTCATGCCACTGCAGTGTAAGACAAAAAAGTTGATTTCTCAGTGCATACAAACCTTTGACAATACAAGTAGTATACATTTCAATTTTACACCAAAGTACTTACAGCAAACCAAATGGAAACACCTTAGGTTAACTTCCCACATGATTCTGAGATGTCTGAAAGTGGTTTCATGCCACTGCAGTGTAAGACAAAAAAGTTGTTTTCTCAGTGCATGCAATGCTTTGACAATACAAGTAGTATACATTTCAATTTTACACCAAAGTACTTACTGCAAACCAAATGGAAACACCTTAGGTTAACTTCCCACATGATTCTGAGATGTCTGAAAGTGGTTTCATGCCACTGCAGTGTAAGACAAAAAAGTTGTTTTCTCAGTGCATACAAACCTTTGACAATACAAGTAGTATACATTTCAATTTTACACCAAAGTACTTACAGCAAACCAAATGGAAACACCTTAGGTTAACTTCCCACATGATTCTGAGATGTCTGAAAGTGGTTTCATGCCACTGCAGTGTAAGACAAAAAAGTTGTTTTCTCAGTGCATACAAACCTTTGACAATACAAGTAGTATACATTTCAATTTTACACCAAAGTACTTACAGCAAACCAAATGGAAACACCTTAGGTTAACTTCCCACATGATTCTGAGATGTCTGAAAGTGGTTTCATGCCACTGCAGTGTAAGACAAAAAAGTTGATTTCTCAGTGCATACAAACCTTTGACAATACAAGTAGTATACATTTCAATTTTACACCAAAGTACTTACAGCAAACCAAATGGAAACACCTTAGGTTAACTTCCCACATGATTCTGAGATGTCTGAAAGTGGTTTCATGCCACTGCAGTGTAAGACAAAAAAGTTGTTTTCTCAGTGCATGCAATGCTTTGACAGTACAAGTAGTATACATTTCAATTTTACACCAAAGTACTTACTGCAAACCAAATGGAAACACCTTAGGTTAACTTCCCACATGATTCTGAGATGTCTGAAAGTGGTTTCATGCCACTGCAGTGTCAGACAAAAAAGCTGATTTCTCAGTGCATACAAACCTTTGACAATACAAGTGGTATACATTTCAATTTTACACCAAAGTACTTACAGCAAACCAAATGGAAACACCTTAGGTTAACTTCCCACATGATTCTGAGATGTCTGAAAGTGGTTTCATGCAACTGCAGTGTAAGACAAAAAAGTTGATTTCTCAGTGCATACAAACCTTTGACAATACAAGTAGTATACATTTCAATTTTACACCAAAGTACTTACAGCAAACCAAATGGAAACACCTTAGGTTAACTTCCCACATGATTCTGAGATGTCTGAAAGTGGTTTCATGCCACTGCAGTGTAAGACAAAAAAGTTGTTTTCTCAGTGCATGCAATGCTTTGACAGTACAAGTAGTATACATTTCAATTTTACACCAAAGTACTTACTGCAAACTAATGGAAACACCTTAGGTTAACTTCCCACATGATTCTGAGATGTCTGAAAGTGGTTTCATGCCACTGCAGTGTAAGACAAAAAAGTTGTTTTCTCAGTGCATACAAAGCTTTGTCAATACAAGTAGTATACATTTCAATTTTACACCAAAGTACTTACAGCAAACCAAATGGAAACACCTTAGGTTAACTTCCCACATGATTCTGAGATGTCTGAAAGTGGTTTCATGCCACTGCAGTGTCAGACAAAAAAGCTGATTTCTCAGTGCATACAAACCTTTGACAATACTAGTGGTATACATTTCAATTTTACACCAAAGTACTTACAGCAAACCAAATGGAAACACCTTAGGTTAACTTCCCACATGATTCTGAGATGTCTGAAAGTGGTTTCATGCAACTGCAGTGTAAGACAAAAAAGTTGATTTCTCAGTGCATACAAACCTTTGACAATACAAGTAGTATACATTTCAATTTTACACCAAAGTACTTACAGCAAACCAAATGGAAACACCTTAGGTTAACTTCCCACATGATTCTGAGATGTCTGAAAGTGGTTTCATGCAACTGCAGTGTAAGACAAAAAAGTTGATTTCTCAGTGCATACAAACCTTTGACAATACAAGTAGTATACATTTCAATTTTACACCAAAGTACTTACAGCAAACCAAATGGAAACACCTTAGGTTAACTTCCCACATGATTCTGAGATGTCTGAAAGTGGTTTCATGCCACTGCAGTGTAAGACAAAAAAGTTGTTTTCTCAGTGCATGCAATGCTTTGACAGTACAAGTAGTATGCATTTCAATTTTACACCAAAGTACTTACAGCAAACCAAATGGAAACACCTTAGGTTAACTTCCCACATGATTCTGAGATGTCTGAAAGTGGTTTCATGCCACTGCAGTGTAAGACAAAAAAGTTGTTTTCTCAGTGCATACAAACCTTTGACAATACAAGTAGTATACATTTCAATTTTACACCAAAGTACTTACAGCAAACCTAATGGAAACACCTTAGGTTAACTTCCCACATGATTCTGAGATGTCTGAAAGTGGTTTCATGCCACTGCAGTGTAAGACAAAAAAGTTGATTTCTCAGTGCATACAAACCTTTGACAATACAAGTAGTATACATTTCAATTTTACACCAAAGTACTTACAGCAAACCAAATGGAAACACCTTAGGTTAACTTCCCACATGATTCTGAGATGTCTGAAAGTGGTTTCATGCAACTGCAGTGTAAGACAAAAAAGTTGATTTCTCAGTGCATACAAACCTTTGACAATACAAGTAGTATACATTTCAATTTTACACCAAAGTACTCACTGCACACTAATGGAAACACCTTAGGTTAACTTCCCACATGATTCTGAGATGTCTGAAAGTGGTTTCATGCCACTGCAGTGTAAGACAAAAAAGTTGTTTTCTCAGTGCATACAAAGCTTTGTCAATACAAGTAGTATACATTTCAATTTTACACCAAAGTACTTACAGCAAACCAAATGGAAACACCTTAGGTTAACTTCCCACATGATTCTGAGATGTCTGAAAGTGGTTTCATGCAACTGCAGTGTAAGACAAAAAAGTTGATTTCTCAGTGCATACAAACCTTTGACAATACAAGTAGTATACATTTCAATTTTACACCAAAGTACTTACAGCAAACCAAATGGAAACACCTTAGGTTAACTTCCCACATGATTCTGAGATGTCTGAAAGTGGTTTCATGCCACTGCAGTGTAAGACAAAAAAGTTGTTTTCTCAGTGCATACAAAGCTTTGTCAATACAAGTAGTATACATTTCAATTTTACACCAAAGTACTTACAGCAAACCAAATGGAAACACCTTAGGTTAACTTCCCACATGATTCTGAGATGTCTGAAAGTGGTTTCATGCAACTGCAGTGTAAGACAAAAAAGTTGATTTCTCAGTGCATACAGTGCTTTGACTATACAAGTAGTATACATTTTAATTTTACACCAAAGTACTTACTGCAAACTAATGGAAACACCTTAGGTTAACTTCCCACATGATTCTGAGATGTCTGAAAGTGGTTTCATGCAACTGCAGTGTAAGACAAAAAAGTTGATTTCTCAGTGCATACAAACCTTTGACAATACAAGTAGTATACATTTCAATTTTACACCAAAGTACTCACTGCACACTAATGGAAACACCTTAGGTTAACTTCCCACATGATTCTGAGATGTCTGAAAGTGGTTTCATGCCACTGCAGTGTAAGACAAAAAAGTTGTTTTCTCAGTGCATACAAAGCTTTGTCAATACAAGTAGTATACATTTCAATTTTACACCAAAGTACTTACAGCAAACCAAATGGAAACACCTTAGGTTAACTTCCCACATGATTCTGAGATGTCTGAAAGTGGTTTCATGCCACTGCAGTGTAAGACAAAAAAGTTGTTTTCTCAGTGCATGCAATGCTTTGACAATACAAGTAGTATACATTTCAATTTTACACCAAAGTACTTACAGCAAACCAAATGGAAACACCTTAGGTTAACTTCCCACATGATTCTGAGATGTCTGAAAGTGGTTTCATGCAACTGCAGTGTAAGACAAAAAAGTTGATTTCTCAGTGCATAAAAACCTTTGACAATACAAGTAGTATACATTTCAATTTTACACCAAAGTACTTACAGCAAACCAAATGGAAACACCTTAGGTTAACTTCCCACATGATTCTGAGATGTCTGAAAGTGGTTTCATGCCACTGCAGTGTAAGACAAAAAAGTTGATTTCTCAGTGCATACAAACCTTTGACAATACAAGTAGTATACATTTCAATTTTACACCAAAGTACTTACTGCAAACCAAATGGAAACACCTTAGGTTAACTTCCCACATGATTCTGAGATGTCTGAAAGTGGTTTCATGCCACTGCAGTGTAAGACAAAAAAGTTGTTTTCTCAGTGCATGCAATGCTTTGACAGTACAAGTAGTATACATTTCAATTTTACACCAAAGTACTTACTGCAAACCAAATGGAAACACCTTAGGTTAACTTCCCACATGATTCTGAGATGTCTGAAAGTGGTTTCATGCCACTGCAGTGTAAGACAAAAAAGTTGTTTTCTCAGTGCATACAAAGCTTTGTCAATACAAGTAGTATACATTTCAATTTTACACCAAAGTACTTACAGCAAACCAAATGGAAACACCTTAGGTTAACTTCCCACATGATTCTGAGATGTCTGAAAGTGGTTTCATGCCACTGCAGTGTAAGACAAAAAAGTTGTTTTCTCAGTGCATACAAACCTTTGACAATACAAGTAGTATACATTTCAATTTTACACCAAAGTACTTACAGCAAACCAAATGGAAACACCTTAGGTTAACTTCCCACATGATTCTGAGATGTCTGAAAGTGGTTTCATGCCACTGCAGTGTAAGACAAAAAAGTTGATTTCTCAGTGCATACAATGCTTTGACAATACAAGTAGTATACATTTCAATTTTACACCAAAGTACTTACTGCAAACCTAATGGAAACACCTTAGGTTAACTTCCCACATGATTCTGAGATGTCTGAAAGTGGTTTCATGCCACTGCAGTGTAAGACAAAAAAGTTGATGTCTCAGTGCATACAAACCTTTGACAATACAAGTAGTATACATTTCAATTTTACACCAAAGTACTTACAGCAAACCAAATGGAAACACCTTAGGTTAACTTCCCACATGATTCTGAGATGTCTGAAAGTGGTTTCATGCCACTGCAGTGTAAGACAAAAAAGTTGTTTTCTCAGTGCATGCAATGCTTTGACAATACAAGTGGTATACATTTCAATTTTACACCAAAGTACTTACTGCAAACCAAATGGAAACACCTTAGGTTAACTTCCCACATGATTCTGAGATGTCTGAAAGTGGTTTCATGCCACTGCAGTGTAAGACAAAAAAGTTGATTTCTCAGTGCATACAAACCTTTGACAATACAAGTAGTATACATTTCAATTTTACACCAAAGTACTTACAGCAAACCAAATGGAAACACCTTAGGTGAACTTCCCACATGATTCTGAGATGTCTGAAAGTGGTTTCATGCAACTGCAGTGTAAGACAAAAAAGTTGATTTCTCAGTGCATAAAAACCTTTGACAATACAAGTAGTATACATTTCAATTTTACACCAAAGTACTTACAGCAAACCAAATGGAAACACCTTAGGTTAACTTCCCACATGATTCTGAGATGTCTGAAAGTGGTTTCATGCCACTGCAGTGTAAGACAAAAAAGTTGTTTTCTCAGTGCATGCAATGCTTTGACAGTACAAGTAGTATACATTTCAATTTTACACCAAAGTACTTACTGCAAACCAAATGGAAACACCTTAGGTTAACTTCCCACATGATTCTGAGATGTCTGAAAGTGGTTTCATGCAACTGCAGTGTAAGACAAAAAAGTTGATTTCTCAGTGCATACAAACCTTTGACAATACAAGTAGTATACATTTCAATTTTACACCAAAGTACTTACAGCAAACCAAATGGAAACACCTTAGGTTAACTTCCCACATGATTCTGAGATGTCTGAAAGTGGTTTCATGCCACTGCAGTGTAAGACAAAAAAGTTGATTTCTCAGTGCATGCAATGCTTTGACAGTACAAGTAGTATACATTTCAATTTTACACCAAAGTACTTACTGCAAACCTAATGGAAACACCTTAGGTTAACTTCCCACATGATTCTGAGATGTCTGAAAGTGGTTTCATGCCACTGCAGTGTAAGACAAAAAAGTTGATTTCTCAGTGCATACAAACCTTTGACAATACAAGTAGTATACATTTCAATTTTACACCAAAGTACTTACAGCAAACCAAATGGAAACACCTTAGGTTAACTTCCCACATGATTCTGAGATGTCTGAAAGTGGTTTCATGCCACTGCAGTGTAAGACAAAAAAGTTGTTTTCTCAGTGCATGCAATGCTTTGACAGTACAAGTAGTATACATTTCAATTTTACACCAAAGTACTTACTGCAAACCAAATGGAAACACCTTAGGTTAACTTCCCACATGATTCTGAGATGTCTGAAAGTGGTTTCATGCCACTGCAGTGTAAGACAAAAAAGTTGTTTTCTCAGTGCATACAAACCTTTGTCAATACAAGTAGTATACATTTCAATTTTACACCAAAGTACTTACAGCAAACCAAATGGAAACACCTTAGGTTAACTTCCCACATGATTCTGAGATGTCTGAAAGTGGTTTCATGCCACTGCAGTGTAAGACAAAAAAGTTGATTTCTCAGTGCATACAAACCTTTGACAATACAAGTGGTATACATTTCAATTTTACACCAAAGTACTTACAGCAAACCAAATGGAAACACCTTAGGTTAACTTCCCACATGATTCTGAGATGTCTGAAAGTGGTTTCATGCCACTGCAGTGTAAGACAAAAAAGTTGATTTCTCAGTGCATACAAACCTTTGACAATACAAGTAGTATACATTTCAATTTTACACCAAAGTACTTACAGCAAACCAAATGGAAACACCTTAGGTTAACTTCCCACATGATTCTGAGATGTCTGAAAGTGGTTTCATGCCACTGCAGTGTAAGACAAAAAAGTTGTTTACTCTTTGCATGCAATGCTTTGACAGTACAAGTAGTATACATTTCAATTTTACACCAAAGTACTTACTGCAAACCAAATGGAAACACCTTAGGTTAACTTCCCACATGATTCTGAGATGTCTGAAAGTGGTTTCATGCCACTGCAGTGTAAGACAAAAAAGTTGTTTTCTCTGTGCATACAAACCTTTGACAATACAAGTAGTATACATTTCAATTTTACACCAAAGTACTTACTGCAAACCAAATGGAAACACCTTAGGTTAACTTCCCACATGATTCTGAGATGTCTGAAAGTGGTTTCATGCCACTGCAGTGTAAGACAAAAAAGTTGTTTTCTCTGTGCATACAAACCTTTGACAATACAAGTGGTATACATTTCAATTTTACACCAAAGTACTTACAGCAAACCAAATGGAAACACCTTAGGTTAACTTCCCACATGATTCTGAGATGTCTGAAAGTGGTTTCATGCAACTGCAGTGTAAGACAAAAAAGTTGATTTCTCAGTGCATACAAACCTTTGACAATACAAGTAGTATACATTTCAATTTTACACCAAAGTACTTACTGCAAACCAAATGGAAACACCTTAGGTTAACTTCCCACATGATTCTGAGATGTCTGAAAGTGGTTTCATGCCACTGCAGTGTAAGACAAAAAAGTTGATTTCTCAGTGCATACAAACCTTTGACAATGCAAGTAGTATACATTTCAATTTTACACCAAAGTACTTACAGCAAACCAAATGGAAACACCTTAGGTTAACTTCCCACATGATTCTGAGATGTCTGAAAGTGGTTTCATGCCACTGCAGTGTAAGACAAAAAAGTTGTTTTCTCAGTGCATGCAATGCTTTGACAATACAAGTAGTATACATTTCAATTTTACACCAAAGTACTTACTGCAAACCTAATGGAAACACCTTAGGTTAACTTCCCACATGATTCTGAGATGTCTGAAAGTGGTTTCATGCCACTGCAGTGTAAGACAAAAAAGTTGTTTTCTCAGTGCATACAAAGCTTTGTCAATACAAGTAGTATACATTTCAATTTTACACCAAAGTACTTACAGCAAACCAAATGGAAACACCTTAGGTTAACTTCCCACATGATTCTGAGATGTCTGAAAGTGGTTTCATGCCACTGCAGTGTAAGACAAAAAAGTTGATTTCTCAGTGCATACAAACCTTTGACAATACAAGTGGTATACATTTCAATTTTACACCAAAGTACTTACAGCAAACCAAATGGAAACACCTTAGGTTAACTTCCCACATGATTCTGAGATGTCTGAAAGTGGTTTCATGCAACTGCAGTGTAAGACAAAAAAGTTGATTTCTCAGTGCATACAAACCTTTGACAATACAAGTAGTATACATTTCAATTTTACACCAAAGTACTTACAGCAAACCAAATGGAAACACCTTAGGTTAACTTCCCACATGATTCTGAGATGTCTGAAAGTGGTTTCATGCCACTGCAGTGTAAGACAAAAAAGTTGTTTTCTCAGTGCATGCAATGCTTTGACAGTACAAGTAGTATACATTTCAATTTTACACCAAAGTACTTACTGCAAACCAAATGGAAACACCTTAGGTTAACTTCCCACATGATTCTGAGATGTCTGAAAGTGGTTTCATGCCACTGCAGTGTAAGACAAAAAAGTTGTTTTCTCAGTGCATACAAACCTTTGTCAATACAAGTAGTATACATTTCAATTTTACACCAAAGTACTTACAGCAAACCAAATGGAAACACCTTAGGTTAACTTCCCACATGATTCTGAGATGTCTGAAAGTGGTTTCATGCAACTGCAGTGTAAGACAAAAAAGTTGATTTCTCAGTGCATACAAACCTTTGACAATACAAGTAGTATACATTTCAATTTTACACCAAAGTACTTACTGCAAACCAAATGGAAACACCTTAGGTTAACTTCCCACATGATTCTGAGATGTCTGAAAGTGGTTTCATGCCACTGCAGTGTAAGACAAAAAAGTTGATTTCTCAGTGCATACAAACCTTTGACAATACAAGTGGTATACATTTCAATTTTACACCAAAGTACTTACAGCAAACCAAATGGAAACACCTTAGGTTAACTTCCCACATGATTCTGAGATGTCTGAAAGTGGTTTCATGCAACTGCAGTGTAAGACAAAAAAGTTGATTTCTCAGTGCATACAAACCTTTGACAATACAAGTAGTATACATTTCAATTTTACACCAAAGTACTTACAGCAAACCAAATGGAAACACCTTAGGTTAACTTCCCACATGATTCTGAGATGTCTGAAAGTGGTTTCATGCCACTGCAGTGTAAGACAAAAAAGTTGTTTTCTCAGTGCATGCAATGCTTTGACAATACAAGTAGTATACATTTCAATTTTACACCAAAGTACTTACAGCAAACCAAATGGAAACACCTTAGGTTAACTTCCCACATGATTCTGAGATGTCTGAAAGTGGTTTCATGCCACTGCAGTGTAAGACAAAAAAGTTGATTTCTCAGTGCATACAAACCTTTGACAATACAAGTGGTATACATTTCAATTTTACACCAAAGTACTTACAGCAAACCAAATGGAAACACCTTAGGTTAACTTCCCACATGATTCTGAGATGTCTGAAAGTGGTTTCATGCCACTGCAGTGTAAGACAAAAAAGTTGTTTTCTCAGTGCATACAAAGCTTTGTCAATACAAGTAGTATACATTTCAATTTTACACCAAAGTACTTACAGCAAACCAAATGGAAACACCTTAGGTTAACTTCCCACATGATTCTGAGATGTCTGAAAGTGGTTTCATGCCACTGCAGTGTAAGACAAAAAAGTTGTTTTCTCAGTGCATGCAATGCTTTGACAATACAAGTAGTATACATTTCAATTTTACACCAAAGTACTTACTGCAAACCTAATGGAAACACCTTAGGTTAACTTCCCACATGATTCTGAGATGTCTGAAAGTGGTTTCATGCCACTGCAGTGTAAGACAAAAAAGTTGATTTCTCAGTGCATACAAACCTTTGACAATACAAGTGGTATACATTTCAATTTTACACCAAAGTACTTACAGCAAACCAAATGGAAACACCTTAGGTTAACTTCCCACATGATTCTGAGATGTCTGAAAGTGGTTTCATGCCACTGCAGTGTAAGACAAAAAAGTTGATTTCTCAGTGCATACAAACCTTTGACAATACAAGTGGTATACATTTCAATTTTACACCAAAGTACTTACAGCAAACCAAATGGAAACACCTTAGGTTAACTTCCCACATGATTCTGAGATGTCTGAAAGTGGTTTCATGCAACTGCAGTGTAAGACAAAAAAGTTGATTTCTCAGTGCATACAAACCTTTGACAATACAAGTAGTATACATTTCAATTTTACACCAAAGTACTTACAGCAAACCAAATGGAAACACCTTAGGTTAACTTCCCACATGATTCTGAGATGTCTGAAAGTGGTTTCATGCCACTGCAGTGTAAGACAAAAAAGTTGTTTTCTCAGTGCATGCAATGCTTTGACAATACAAGTAGTATACATTTCAATTTTACACCAAAGTACTTACTGCAAACCTAATGGAAACACCTTAGGTTAACTTCCCACATGATTCTGAGATGTCTGAAAGTGGTTTCATGCCACTGCAGTGTAAGACAAAATAGTTGATTTCTCAGTGCATACAGTGCTTTGACTATACAAGTGGTATACATTTTAATTTTACACCAAAGTACTTACAGCAAACCAAATGGAAACACCTTAGGTTAACTTCCCACATGATTCTGAGATGTCTGAAAGTGGTTTCATGCCACTGCAGTGTAAGACAAAAAAGTTGATTTCTCAGTGCATACAAACCTTTGACAATACAAGTGGTATACATTTCAATTTTACACCAAAGTACTTACAGCAAACCAAATGGAAACACCTTAGGTTAACTTCCCACATGATTCTGAGATGTCTGAAAGTGGTTTCATGCCACTGCAGTGTAAGACAAAAAAGTTGTTTTCTCAGTGCATACAAACCTTTGACAATACAAGTAGTATACATTTCAATTTTACACCAAAGTACTTACAGCAAACCAAATGGAAACACCTTAGGTGAACTTCCCACATGATTCTGAGATGTCTGAAAGTGGTTTCATGCCACTGCAGTGTAAGACAAAAAAGTTGTTTTCTCAGTGCATGCAATGCTTTGACAGTACAAGTAGTATACATTTCAATTTTACACCAAAGTACTTACTGCAAACCAAATGGAAACACCTTAGGTTAACTTCCCACATGATTCTGAGATGTCTGAAAGTGGTTTCATGCCACTGCAGTGTAAGACAAAAAAGTTGTTTTCTCAGTGCATACAAACCTTTGACAATACAAGTAGTATACATTTCAATTTTACACCAAAGTACTTACAGCAAACCAAATGGAAACACCTTAGGTTAACTTCCCACATGATTCTGAGATGTCTGAAAGTGGTTTCATGCCACTGCAGTGTAAGACAAAAAAGTTGATTTCTCAGTGCATACAAACCTTTGACAATACAAGTGGTATACATTTCAATTTTACACCAAAGTACTTACAGCAAACCAAATGGAAACACCTTAGGTTAACTTCCCACATGATTCTGAGATGTCTGAAAGTGGTTTCATGCCACTGCAGTGTAAGACAAAAAAGTTGATTTCTCAGTGCATACAAACCTTTGACAATACAAGTGGTATACATTTCAATTTTACACCAAAGTACTTACAGCAAACCAAATGGAAACACCTTAGGTTAACTTCCCACATGATTCTGAGATGTCTGAAAGTGGTTTCATGCCACTGCAGTGTAAGACAAAAAAGTTGATTTCTCAGTGCATACAAACCTTTGACAATACAAGTGGTATACATTTCAATTTTACACCAAAGTACTTACAGCAAACCAAATGGAAACACCTTAGGTTAACTTCCCACATGATTCTGAGATGTCTGAAAGTGGTTTCATGCCACTGCAGTGTAAGACAAAAAAGTTGTTTACTCTTTGCATGCAATGCTTTGACAGTACAAGTAGTATACATTTCAATTTTACACCAAAGTACTTACTGCAAACCTAATGGAAACACCTTAGGTTAACTTCCCACATGATTCTGAGATGTCTGAAAGTGGTTTCATGCCACTGCAGTGTAAGACAAAAAAGTTGTTTTCTCTGTGCATACAAACCTTTGACAATACAAGTGGTATACATTTCAATTTTACACCAAAGTACTTACAGCAAACCAAATGGAAACACCTTAGGTTAACTTCCCACATGATTCTGAGATGTCTGAAAGTGGTTTCATGCCACTGCAGTGTAAGACAAAAAAGTTGATTTCTCAGTGCATACAAACCTTTGACAATACAAGTGGTATACATTTCAATTTTACACCAAAGTACTTACAGCAAACCAAATGGAAACACCTTAGGTTAACTTCCCACATGATTCTGAGATGTCTGAAAGTGGTTTCATGCCACTGCAGTGTAAGACAAAAAAGTTGATTTCTCAGTGCATACAAACCTTTGACAATACAAGTGGTATACATTTCAATTTTACACCAAAGTACTTACAGCAAACCAAATGGAAACACCTTAGGTTAACTTCCCACATGATTCTGAGATGTCTGAAAGTGGTTTCATGCCACTGCAGTGTAAGACAAAAAAGTTGTTTTCTCAGTGCATGCAATGCTTTGACAATACAAGTAGTATACATTTCAATTTTACACCAAAGTACTTACTGCAAACCTAATGGAAACACCTTAGGTTAACTTCCCACATGATTCTGAGATGTCTGAAAGTGGTTTCATGCCACTGCAGTGTAAGACAAAAAAGTTGATTTCTCAGTGCATACAAACCTTTGACAATACAAGTAGTATACATTTCAATTTTACACCAAAGTACTTACAGCAAACCAAATGGAAACACCTTAGGTTAACTTCCCACATGATTCTGAGATGTCTGAAAGTGGTTTCATGCCACTGCAGTGTAAGACAAAAAAGTTGATTTCTCAGTGCATACAAACCTTTGACAATACAAGTGGTATACATTTCAATTTTACACCAAAGTACTTACAGCAAACCAAATGGAAACACCTTAGGTTAACTTCCCACATGATTCTGAGATGTCTGAAAGTGGTTTCATGCCACTGCAGTGTAAGACAAAAAAGTTGTTTTCTCAGTGCATGCAATGCTTTCACAGTACAAGTAGTATACATTTCAATTTTACACCAAAGTACTTACAGCAAACCTAATGGAAACACCTTAGGTTAACTTCCCACATGATTCTGAGATGTCTGAAAGTGGTTTCATGCAACTGCAGTGTAAGACAAAATAGTTGATTTCTCAGTGCATACAGTGCTTTGACTATACAAGTGGTATACATTTTAATTTTACACCAAAGTACTTACAGCAAACCAAATGGAAACACCTTAGGTTAACTTCCCACATGATTCTGAGATGTCTGAAAGTGGTTTCATGCCACTGCAGTGTAAGACAAAAAAGTTGATTTCTCAGTGCATACAAACCTTTGACAATACAAGTGGTATACATTTCAATTTTACACCAAAGTACTTACAGCAAACCAAATGGAAACACCTTAGGTTAACTTCCCACATGATTCTGAGATGTCTGAAAGTGGTTTCATGCCACTGCAGTGTAAGACAAAAAAGTTGATTTCTCAGTGCATACAAACCTTTGACAATACAAGTGGTATACATTTCAATTTTACACCAAAGTACTTACAGCAAACCAAATGGAAACACCTTAGGTTAACTTCCCACATGATTCTGAGATGTCTGAAAGTGGTTTCATGCCACTGCAGTGTAAGACAAAAAAGTTGTTTTCTCAGTGCATGCAATGCTTTGACAGTACAAGTAGTATACATTTCAATTTTACACCAAAGTACTTACTGCAAACCTAATGGAAACACCTTAGGTTAACTTCCCACATGATTCTGAGATGTCTGAAAGTGGTTTCATGCCACTGCAGTGTAAGACAAAAAAGTTGATTTCTCAGTGCATACAAACCTTTGACAATACAAGTGGTATACATTTCAATTTTACACCAAAGTACTTACAGCAAACCAAATGGAAACACCTTAGGTTAACTTCCCACATGATTCTGAGATGTCTGAAAGTGGTTTCATGCCACTGCAGTGTAAGACAAAAAAGTTGATTTCTCAGTGCATACAAACCTTTGACAATACAAGTGGTATACATTTCAATTTTACACCAAAGTACTTACAGCAAACCAAATGGAAACACCTTAGGTTAACTTCCCACATGATTCTGAGATGTCTGAAAGTGGTTTCATGCCACTGCAGTGTCAGACAAAAAAGCTGATTTCTCAGTGCATACAAACCTTTGACAATACAAGTGGTATACATTTCAATTTTACACCAAAGTACTTACAGCAAACCAAATGGAAACACCTTAGGTTAACTTCCCACATGATTCTGAGATGTCTGAAAGTGGTTTCATGCAACTGCAGTGTAAGACAAAAAAGTTGATTTCTCAGTGCATACAGTGCTTTGACTATACAAGTAGTATACATTTTAATTTTACACCAAAGTACTTACAGCAAACCAAATGGAAACACCTTAGGTTAACTTCCCACATGATTCTGAGATGTCTGAAAGTGGTTTCATGCAACTGCAGTGTAAGACAAAAAAGTTGATTTCTCAGTGCATACAAACCTTTGACAATACAAGTGGTATACATTTCAATTTTACACCAAAGTACTTACAGCAAACCAAATGGAAACACCTTAGGTTAACTTCCCACATGATTCTGAGATGTCTGAAAGTGGTTTCATGCCACTGCAGTGTAAGACAAAAAAGTTGATTTCTCAGTGCATACAAACCTTTGACAATACAAGTGGTATACATTTCAATTTTACACCAAAGTACTTACAGCAAACCAAATGGAAACACCTTAGGTTAACTTCCCACATGATTCTGAGATGTCTGAAAGTGGTTTCATGCAACTGCAGTGTAAGACAAAAAAGTTGATTTCTCAGTGCATACAAACCTTTGACAATACAAGTAGTATACATTTCAATTTTACACCAAAGTACTTACAGCAAACCAAATGGAAACACCTTAGGTTAACTTCCCACATGATTCTGAGATGTCTGAAAGTGGTTTCATGCCACTGCAGTGTAAGACAAAAAAGTTGATTTCTCAGTGCATACAGTGCTTTGACTATACAAGTAGTATACATTTCAATTTTACACCAAAGTACTTACAGCAAACCAAATGGAAACACCTTAGGTTAACTTCCCACATGATTCTGAGATGTCTGAAAGTGGTTTCATGCCACTGCAGTGTAAGACAAAAAAGTTGTTTTCTCAGTGCATACAAAGCTTTGACAATACAAGTAGTATACATTTCAATTTTACACCAAAGTACTTACTGCAAACCAAATGGAAACACCTTAGGTTAACTTCCCACATGATTCTGAGATGTCTGAAAGTGGTTTCATGCCACTGCAGTGTAAGACAAAAAAGTTGATTTCTCAGTGCATACAAACCTTTGACAATACAAGTGGTATACATTTCAATTTTACACCAAAGTACTTACTGCAAACCTAATGGAAACACCTTAGGTTAACTTCCCACATGATTCTGAGATGTCTGAAAGTGGTTTCATGCAACTGCAGTGTAAGACAAAAAAGTTGATTTCTCAGTGCATACAGTGCTTTGACTATACAAGTAGTATACATTTTAATTTTACACCAAAGTACTTACTGCAAACCAAATGGAAACACCTTAGGTTAACTTCCCACATGATTCTGAGATGTCTGAAAGTGGTTTCATGCCACTGCAGTGTAAGACAAAAAAGTTGATTTCTCAGTGCATACAGTGCTTTGACTATACAAGTGGTATACATTTCAATTTTACACCAAAGTACTTATTGCAAACTGATGGAAACACCTTAGGTTAACTTCCCACATGATTCTGAGATGTCTGAAAGTGGTTTCATGCCACTGCAGTGTAAGACAAAAAAGTTGATTTCTCAGTGCATTCAAACCTTTGACAATGCAAGTGGTATACATTTCAATTTTACACCAAAGTACTTACTGCAAACCAAATGGAAACACCTTAGGTTAACTTCCCACATGATTCTGAGATGTCTGAAAGTGGTTTCATGCCACTGCAGTGTAAGACAAAAAAGTTGTTTTCTCAGTGCATATAATGCTTTGACAATACAATTGGAGTATACATTTCAATTTTACACCAAAGTACTTATTTCAAACTGATGGAAACACCTTAGGTTAACTTCCCAAATGATTCTATGTGTTTGAACCTGTTTGATCACTGCAGCTCTTGAAGATACAAAAAGTTGTTTTCTCAGAGCATACAGTGTATTGACATTTAAAGAGGTATACCTTTTCAATTTTACTCAAAAGTACTAACTGCAAACCTGATGCAAACATCTTAACTAAACTTCCCACATGATTCTGAGATGTCTGAAAGTGGATTGATGCCACTGCAGCTCCTCAAGATAAAAAAGTTGTTTTCTCAGTGCATACAGTGAATTGACATAAAAAGAAACATAGAAACATAGAAAATAGGTGCAGGAGTAGGCCATTCGGCCCTTCGAACCTGCACCGCCATTTATTATGATCATGGCTGATCATCCAACTCAGGACCCCGCCCCAGCCTTCCCTCCATACCCCCTGACCCCCGTAGCCACAAGGGCCATATCTAACTCCCTCTTAAACATAGCCAATGAACTGGCCTCAACAGTTTGCTGTGGCAGAGAATTCCACAGATTCACCACGCTCTGTGTGAAGAAGTTTTTCCTAATCTCGGTCCTAAAAGGCTTCCCCTCTATCCTCAAACTGTGACCCCTCATTCTGGACTTCCCCAACATCAGGAACAATCTTCCTGCATCTAGCCTGTCCAATCCCTTTAGGATCTTATACGTTTCAATCAGATCCCCCCTCAATCTTCTAAATTCCAACGAGTACAAGCCCAGTTCATCCAGTCTTTCTTCATATGAAAGTCCTGCCATCCCAGGAATCAATCTGGTGAACCTTCTTTGTACTCCCTCTATGGCAAAGATGTCTTTCCTCAGATTAGGGGACCAAAACTGCACACAATACTCCAGGTGTGGTCTCACCAAGGCCTTGTACAACTGCAGTAGTACCTCCCTGCTCCTGTACTCGAATCCTCTCGCTATAAATGCCAGCATACCATTCGCCTTTTTCACCGCCTGCTGTACCTGCATGCCCACTTTCAATGACTGGTGTATAATGACACCCAGGTCTCGTTGCACCTCCCCTTTTCCTAATCGGCCACCATTCAGATAATAATCTGTTTTCCTATTTTTGCCACCAAAGTGGATAACTTCACATTTATCCACATTAAATTGCATCTGCCATGAGTTTGCCCACTCACCCAACCTATCCAAGTCACCCTGCATCCTCTTAGTATCCTCCTCACTGCTAACACTGCCGCCAAGCTTCGTGTCATCCGCAAACTTGGAGATGCTGCATTTAATTCCCTCATCCAAGTCATTAATATATATTGTAAACAACTGGGGTCCCAGCACTGAGCCTTGCGGTACCCCACTAGTCACCGCCTGCCATTCTGAAAAGGTCCCGTTTATTCCCACTCTTTGCTTCCTGTCTGCTAACCAATTCTCCACCCACACCAATACCTTACCCCCAATACCGTGTGCTTTAAGTATACCTTTCAATTGTACTCAAAAGTACTGAATGCAAAGCTGATGGAAAGGCCTTAACGTAACTCCCCATATGATTCTGGGTTGGTTGAGACCTGTTTGATCACTGAGCTCTTCAAGATAAAATAGTTGTTTTCTCAGTGCATACAGTATATTGACATTACAGGAAGTATACCTTTAAATTTTACTCAAAAGTAGGGACTACAAATCTGATGGAAACATCTTAACCTAACTGCCGATATGATTCTGAGTTCTTTGAGACCTGTTTGATCACTGAGCTCTTCAAAATAAAAAAGTTGTTTTCTCAGTACAGATAGTACTGAGAAAAATGTTTCCATCAACCTTCCAGTCAGTACTTTTGAGTAAATTAGAAAGGTATACTTCTTTTAATGTCAATCCACTGAATGCCCTGAGAAAACAAGTTTTTTATCTTGAGGAGCTTCCATCTAAACTTAAGATGTATTGACATTCAAAGAAGTATACCTTTTAATTTAACTCAAAGGTACTGACTTCAAACCTAATGGAAACATCTTAACTTAACTCCCCATATGATTCTGAGCTGTTAGAGACCTGATTGATCACTGAGCTCCTCAAGATGAAAATGTTGTTTTCTCAGTGCATACAGTGCTTTAACATTTAAAGAGGTACACCTTTCAATTTTACTCAAAGGTACTGACTGCAAAGCTGATGGAGACACCTTAACATAACTCCCCATATGATTCTGAGTTGTTTGAGATCTTTTTTATGACTGACTCCTCAAGATAAAAAACATGTTTTCTCAGTGCATACACTGTATTGACATTACAGGAAGTATACCTTTAAATTTTACTCAAATGTACTGACTGCAAAGCTGATGGAAACATCTTAACCTAACTGCCGATATGATTCTGAGTTCTTTGAGACCTGTTTGATCACTGAGCTCTTCAAAATAAAAAAGTTGTTTCCTCAGTACATACAGATCTTTGGCATTAAAAGAAGTATACCTCAAATGTACTGACTGCAAAGCTGATGGAAACATCTTAACCTAATTGCCGATATGATTCTGAGTTCTTTGAGACCTGTTTGATCACTGAGCTCTACAAAATAAAAAAGTTGTTTCCTCAGTACATACAGATCTTTGGCATTAAAAGAAGTATACCTTTCAAATTTACTCAAAGGTACTGACTGCAAACCTCATGGAAACATCTTAATTTAAATCCCCATAAGATCTTGAGTTGTTTGAGACTGATTTGATCACCCGGCTCTTCAAGATAACAAAATGTTGTTTTCTCAGTGCATACACTGTATTGACATTACAGGAAGTATACCTTTAAATTTTACTCAAATGTACTGACTGCAAAGCTGATGGAAACATCTTAACCTAACTGCCGATATGATTCTGCGTGGTTTGAGACCTGTTTGATCACTGAGCACTTCAAAATAAAAAAGTTGTTTTCTCAGTGCATACAGTGCTTTAACATTTAAAGAGGTATACCTTTCAATTTTACTCAAAGGTACTGACTGCAAAGCTGATGGAGACACCTTAACATAACTCCCCATATGATTCTGAGTTGTTTGAGACCTTTTATATGACTGACCTCCTCAAGATAAAAAAACATGCTTTCTCAGTGCATACGGTGCAATCACATTTAAAGAGGTACACCTTTCAATTTTACTCAAAAGTACTGCCTGCAAGGCTGATGGAAACATCTTAACTTAACTCGCTATAAAATTTTGAGATTCATGAGACCTGTTTGATCACTGAGCTCTTGAAGATAAAAAAGTTGTTTTCTCAGTGCATACAGTGTATTGACATTAAAAGAGGTATACCTTTCAATTCTACTCAAAGGTACTAACTGCAAACCTGATGCAAGCATCTTAACTTAATACCCATATGATTCTGAGCTGTTAGAGACATGATTGATCACTGAGCTCCTCAAGATAAAAAAGTTGTTTTCTCTGTGCATACAGTGCATTGACATCAAAAGAAGTATACTTTTCAATTTTACTCAAAAGTCCTGAATGCAAAGCTGATGGAAATACCTTAATGTAACGCCCCATATGATTCTGAGTTGGTTGAGACCTGTTTGATCACTGAGCTCTTCAAGATAAAATAGTTGTTTTCTCAGTGCATACAGTATATTGACATTACAGGAAGTATACCTTTAAATTTAACTCAAATGTAGTGACTACAAATCTGATGGAAACATCTTAACCTAACTGCCGATATGATTCTGAGTTGTTTGAGACCTGTTTGATCACTGAGCTCTTCAAAATAAAAAAGTTGTTTTCTCAGTACAGACAGTCCTGAGACAGATGTTTTCTCAGTGCATACAGTGCAATGACATTTAAAGAGGTACACCTTTCAATTTTACTCAAAAGTACTGAATGCAAAGCAGATGGAAACCCCTTAACTTAACTCCCCATATGATTCTGAGGTGTTTGAGACCTTTTTTATGACTGAACTCCTCAAGATGAAAATGTTGTTTTCTGAGTGGATATAGTGCATTGACATCAAATGAAGTATACCATTCAATTTAACTCAAAAGTACTGAATGCAAAGCTGATGGAAGCACCTTAACTTAACTCCCCAAATGATTCTATGTGTTTGAGACCTGTTTGATCACTGACTCTTGAAGATACAAAAAGTTGTTTTCTCAGTGCATACAGTGAATTACATCAAAGCAAGTATACTTTTTGGTTTTACTCAAAAGTACCGAATGCAAATCTGATGGAAACACCTTAATGTAACTCCCCATCTGAGTCTGAGTTGTTTAAGACCTATTTGATCACTGAGATTTTCAAGATAAAAAACTTGTTTTATCAGTGCATACAGAGCAATGACATTTATAGAGGTACACATTTCAATTTTACTCAAAAGTACTGACTGCAAAGCTGATGGAAACACCTTAACGTTACTCCCCATGTGATTCTGAGTTGTTTAAGACTATTTGATCACTGAGCTCTTCAAGATAAAAAAAGTTGTTTTCTCAGTGCATACAGTGCATTGACATCAAAAGAAGTATACCTTTCAATTTTACTCAAAAGTACTGCCTGCAAGACTGATGGAAACATCTTAACTTAACTCCCCATATAATTTAGAGATTCATGAGACCTGTTTGATCACTGAGCTATTGAAGATAAAAAAGTTGTTTTCTCAGTGCATACAGTGTATTGACATCAAAAGAAGTATACCTTTCAATTTTACTCAAAAGTACTGCCTGCAAGACTGATGGAAACATCTTAACTTACTTCCCCATATAATTTAGAGATTCATGAGACCTGTTTGATCACTGAGCTATTGAAGATAAAAAAGTTGTTTTCTCAGTGCATACAGTGTATTGACATCAAAAGAAGTATACTTTTCAATTTTACTCAAAAGTACTGAATGCAAAGCTGATGGAAACACCTTAATGTAACTCCCCATAAGATTCTGAGTTGTTTGAAACCTGTTTGATCACTGAGCTCTTGATGATAAAAAAGTTTTTTTCTCAGTGCATACAGTGTATTGACATTACAAGAGGTATACATTTTAGTTCTACTCAAAGCTACTAACTGCAAACCTGATGCAAACATCTTAACTTAACTCCCCATATGATTCTGAGCTGTTAGAGACCTGATTGATCACTGAGCTCCTCAAGATAAAAAAGTGTGTTTTCTCAGTGCATACCGTATTCTGACATTAAAGGAAGTATACTTTTCTATTTTACTCAAAGGTACTGACTGCAAACCTGATGGAAACATCTTAACTTATCTCCCCATATGATTCTGAGCTGTTAGAGACCTGATTGATCACTGAGCTCCTCAAGATAAAAAAGTTATTTTCTGAGTGGATATAGTGCATTGACATCAATTGAAGTATACCATTCAATTTAACTCAAAAGTACTGAATGCAAAGCTGATGGAAGCACCTTAACTTAACTCCCCAAATGATTCTATGTGTTTGAGACCTGTTTGATCACTGAGCTCTTGAAGATACAAAAAGTTGTTTTCTCAGAGCATACAGTGTATTGCCATTAAAAAGAGGTATACCTTTCAATTCTACTCGAAGGTACTAACTGCAAACCTGATGCAAACATCTTAACTTAACTCTCCATATGATTCTGAGCTGTTAGAGACCTGATTGATCACTGAGCTGCTCATGATAAAAACGCTGTTTTCTCAGTGCATACAGTGCATTGACATCAAAAAAAGTATACTTTCCAATTTTACTCAAAAGTACTGAATACAAAGCTGATGGAAACACCTTAACGTAACTCCCCATATGATTCTGAGTTGTTTGAGACCTGTTTGATCACTTAACTTTTCAAGATAATAAACTTGTTTTCTCAGTGTATACCGTGCAATGACATTTAAAGAGGTACACCTTTCAATTTTACTCAAAAGTACTGCCTGCAAGGCTGATGGAAACATCTTAACTTAACTCCCCATATAATTTTGAGATTCATGAGATCTGTTTGATCACTGATCTCTTGAAGATAAAAAAGTTGTTTTCTCAGTGCATACAGTGTATTCACATTAAAAGAGTTATACCTTTCAATTCTACTCAAAGCTACTAACTGCAAACCTGATGCAAACATCTTAACTTAACTCCCCATATGATTCTGAGCTGTTAGAGACCTGATTGATCACTGAGCTCCTCAAGACAAAAAAAAAGTTGTTTTCTCATTGCATACAGTGTTCTGACATTAAAAGAAGTATACTTTTCTATTTTACTCAAAGGTACTGACTGCAAACCTGATGGAAACATCTTAACTTATCTCCCCATATGATACTCAGCTGTTAGAGACCTGATTGATCACTGAGCTCTTCAAGATAAAAAAAAGTTGTTTTTTCAGAGCATACAGTATGTTGCCATTAAAAGAAGTATACCATTCAATTTTACACAAAAGAACTGCATGCAAAGCTGATGGAAACACCTTACATTAACTCCCCATATGATTCTGAGCTGTTAGAGACCTGATTGACCACTGAGCTCTTCAAGATAAAAAACTTGTTTTCTCAGTGCATACAGAGCAATTACATTTAAAGAGGTACTCATTTCAATTTTACTCAAAGGTACTGACTGCAAAGCTGATGGAAACACCTTAACGTTACTCCCCATATGATTCTGAGCTGTTTGAGAGTTGTTTGATCATTGAGCTCTTCAAGATAAAAAAAAGTTGTTTTCTCAGTGCATGCAGTGCATTGACATCAAAAGAAGTATACCTTTCAATTTTACTCAAAGGTGCTGACTGCAAATCTGATTGAAACATCTTAACTTAACTTCCCATATGATTCTTAGTTGTTTGAGACCTGTTTGATCACTGAGCCCTTGAAGATAAAAAAAAAGATGTTTTCTCAGTGCATACAGTGCATTGACATCAAAGGAAGAATACTTTTCAATTTTACTCAAAAGTACTGAATGCAAAGCGGATGGAAACATCTTAACTTAACTCCCCATATGATTCTAAATTGTTTGAGACCTTTTTTATGACTGAGCTCCTCAAGATAAAAAACTTGCTTTCTCAGTGCATACAGTGCATTGACATTCAGAGAGGTATACCTTTCAATTATACTCAAAGGAATTAACTGCAAACCTGATGCAAACATCTTAACTTAACTCCGCATATGATCCTGAGTTATTTGAGACCTGTTTGATCACTGATCTCTTCAAGATTAAAAACATGTGTTCTCAGTGCATGCAGTGTATTGACATTACAGGAAGTACACCTTTAAATTTTACTCAAATGTACTGACTGCAAAGCTGATCAAAACATCTTAACTTAACTGCCGATATGATTCTGAGTTCTTTGAGACCTGATTGATCACTGTGCTCTTCAAGATAAAAAAGTTGTTATCTCAGTACAGACAGTGTACTGATATTAAAAGAAGTTTACCTTTCAATTTTACTGCAAAGAACTGAGTGCAAAGCTGGTGGAAATCCCTTAACTTAATTTCCCATATGTTTCTGAGTTGTTTGAGACCTGTTTTATCACGGAGCTGATGAAAATAAAACAGCTGTTTTCTCAGTGCATACAGTGTATTGACATTAAAAGAAGTATACCTTTCAATCTGGCACAAAGGTACAGACTGCAAATCTGATGGAAACATCTTAACTTAACTCCCCATATGATTCTGAGTAGCTTGAGACCTGTTTGATCACTGAGCTCCTCAAGATAAAAAACTTGATTTCTCAGGGCATTCAGTAGATTTACATTAAAAGAAGTATATCTTTCTAATTTACTCAAAATGACTGAATGCAAATCTGATGGAAACACGTTAACTTAACTCCCCATATGATTTTGAGTTCTTTGAGACCTGATTGATGACTGAGCTCCTCAAGATAAAAAAGTTGTTTTCTCAGTGCATACAGTACATTGACATCAAAAGAAGTATACTTTTCAATGTTACTCAAAAGTACTGAATACAAAGCTGATGGAAACACCTTAATGTAACTCCCCTTATGATTCTGAGTTGTTTGAGACCTGTTTAATCACTGAGCTCTTCAAGATAAAATAGTTGTTTTCTCAGTGCATACAGTATATTGACATTACAGGAAGTATACCTTTAAATTTTACTCAAATGTATTGACTGCAAAGCTGATGGAAATATCTTAATGTAACTCCCCTTATGATTCTGAGTTGTTTGAGACCTGTTTGATCACTGAGCTCTTCAAGAATAAAAAAGTTGTTCTTTCAGTACATACAGAGCTTTGACATTAAAAGAAGTATACCTTTAAATTTTACTCAAAAGTATTGTCTGCAAAGCTGATGGAAATATCTTAAGCTAACTCCCCATATGATTCTGAATTGTTTGAGACCTGTTTTATGACGGAGCTCATCAAGATAAAAAAAAGTTGTTTTCTCACTGCATGCAGTGCATTGACATCAAAAGAGGTACAGCTTTGAATTTTACAGAAAAGCACTAACTGCAAAGCTGATGGAAACACTTTAACGTAACTCCCCATATGATGATGAGTTGTTTGAGACCTGTTTCATCACTGAGGTCTTCAAGATAAAAAAGTTCTTTTCTCAGTGCATACAGTGCATTGACATTCAAAGTGGTATACCTTTCAATTTTACTCAGATGCACTGACTGCAAACCTGATGGAAACATCTTAACTTAACTCCCCATATGATCCTGAGTTGTTTGAGACCTGTTTAATCACTGAGTTCTTCAAGATAAAATAGTTGTTTTCTCAGTGCATACAGTATATTGACATTACAGGAAGTATACCTTTAAATTTTACTCAAATGTATTGACTGCAAAGCTGATGGAAATATCTTAATGTAACTCCCCTTATGATTCTGAGTTGTTTGAGACCTGTTTGATCACTGAGCTGTTCAAAAATAAAAAAGTTGTTCTTTCAGTACATACAGAGCTTTGACATTAAAAGAAGTATACCTTTCAATTTTACTCAAAAGCATTGTCTGCAAAGCTGATGGAAATATCTTAAGCTAACTCCCCATATGATTCCGAATTGTTTGAGACCTGTTTTATGACGGAGCTCATCGAGATAAAAAAAGTTGTTTTCTCACTGCATGCTCTTGACATCAAAAGAGGTACAGCTTTGAATTTTACACAAAAGTACTAACTGCAAAGCTGATGGAAACACTTTAACGTAACTCCCCATATGATGATGAGTTGTTTGAGACCTGTTTCATCACTGAGGTCTTCAAGATAAAGAAGTTCTTTTCTCAGTGCATACAGTGCATTGACATTCAAAGTGGTATACCTTTCAATTTTACTCAAAAGTACTGACAGCAAGGCTGATGGAAACCCCTTAGCTTAACTCCCCACATGATTCTGAGTTGTTTGAGACCAGTTTGATCACAGATCTCTTCAAGATAAAAAAGTTGTTTTGTCAGTGCATACAGTGTATTGACATTAAAAGAGGTATACCTTTGAATTCTACTCAAAGGTACTAACTGCAAACCTGATGCAAACAACTTAACTTAACTCTCCATATGATTCTGAGCTGTTAGAGACCTGATTGATCACTGAGCGCCTCGATAAAAAAGTTGTTTTCTCAGTGCAAACAGTGTATTGACATCAAAAGAAGTATACCTTTCAATTTTTCTCAAAAGTACAGACTGCAAAGCTGATGGAAACACCTTAACTTTGCTCCCCATATGATTCTGAGTTGTTTGAGACCTGTTTGATCACAGAGTTCTTCAAGATAAAAAAGTTGTTTTCTCAGTGCATACAGTGTACTGACATTAAAAGAATTATACCTTTCAATTTTACTCAAAGGTACTGACGGCAAACATGATGGAAACATCTTAAGGTAAATTCCCACATGATTCTGAGTTGTTTGAGACCTGTTTGATCACACAGCTCTTCAAGATAAAAAATGTTGTTTTCTCTGTGCATATAGTGTTCTGACATTAAAATAGGTATACCTTTCAATTTTACTTAAAAGTACTGACTGGAAAGCTGATGTTAACATCTTAACTTAACTGTCCATATGATTCTGAGTTGTTTGAGATGTGTTTTCCCACTGAACTCTTTAAGATAAAAAAAAAAATTGTTTCTCAGGGCATACAGTGTGTTGACATTAAAAGAAGTATCCCCTTAAATTTTACTCAAATGTACTGACTGCAAAGCTGCTGGAAACATTTTAACCTAACTGTCCATAGCATTCTGAGATTCATGAGACCTGTTTGAACACTGAGCTCTTCAAGATAAAAAAGTTGTTTTCTCAGTAGATACAGTGCATTGACATTCAAAGAAGTATACTTTTCAATTTTTCTCAAAAGTACAGACTGCAAAGCTGATGGAAACACCTTAACTTTGCTCCCCATATGATTCTGAGTTGTTTGAGAGCTGTTATATCACGGAGCTCATCAAGGTTAAAAATTTGATTTCTCAGTGCATACATTGGATTGACATTAATAAAATTATTCCTTTCAATTTTACTCAGAAGTACAGACTGCAAAGCTGATGGAAACACCTTAACGTAACTCCCCATATGATTCTGAGTTGTTTGAGACCTGTTTGATCACTGAGCTTTTCAAGATAAAAAACTTGTTTTCTCACTGCATACAGTGCATTGACATTTAAGGAGGTATACCTTTCAATTTTACTCAAAAGTATTGACTGCAAGGCTGATGGAAACAGCTTAACAACTCCCCATATGATTTTGTGATTTATGAGACACTGAGCTCTTCAAGATAAAAAAGTTGATTTTTCAGTACATACAGTGTATTAACATTACAGGAAGTATATTTAAATTTTACTCAAATGTACTGACTGCAAAGCTGATGGAAACATCTTAACCTAACTGCCGATATGATTCTGTGTGGTTTGAGACCTGTTTGATCACTGAACTCTTCAAAATAAAAAAGTTGTTTTCGCAGTACATGCATGGGTTTGACATTAAAAGAAGTATACCTTTCAATTTTACTCAAAAGTATTGACTGCAAAGCTGATGGAAACACCTTAACTTAACTCCCCATATGATTCTGCAGTGTTTGAGACCTGCTTTATGACTGACCTCCTCAAGATAAAAAATCATGTTTTCTCAGTGCATACAGTGCATTGACATTTAAAGAGATATCCCTTTCAATTTCACTCAAAGTAATGACTGCAAGGCTGATGGATACATCTTAACTTAACTCCTCATATGATTATCAGATTTATGAGACCTCTTTGAAGACTGAGCTCTTCAAGATAAAAAAGTTGTTTTCTCAGTGCATACAGTGTACTGACATTAAAAGAATTATACCTTTCAATTTTACTCAAAGGTACTGACGGCAAACATGATGGAAACATCTTAAGGTAAATTCCCACATGATTCTGAGTTGTTTGAGACCTGTTTGATCACTCAGATCTTCAAGATAAAAAATGTTGTTTTCTCTGTGCATATAGTGTTCTGACATTAAAATAGGTATACCATTCAAGTTTACTTAAAAGTACTGACTGGAAAGCTGATGTTAACATCTTAACTTAACTGTCCATATGATTCTGAGTTGTTTGAGACGTGTTTTCCCACTGAGCTCTTTAAGATAAAAAAGTTGTTTCTCAGTGCATACAGTGTGTTGACATTAAAAGAAGTATCCCTTTAAATTTTACTCAAATGAACTGACTGCAAAGCTGATGGAAACATTTTAACCTAACTGTCCATATCATTCTGAGATTCATGAGACCTGTTTGAACATTGAGCTCTTCAAGATAAAAAAGTTGTTTTCTCAGTAGATACAGTGCATTGACATTCAAAGAAGTATACCTTTCAATTTTTCTCAAAAGTACAGACTGCAAAGTTGATGGAAACACCTTAACGTAACTCCCCATATAATTCTGAGTTGTTTGAGACCTGTTTGATCACTGAGCTCTTGAAGATAAAAAATCATGTTTTCTCAGTGCATACAGTGCATTGACATTTAAAGAGATATCCCTTTCAATTACACTCAAAGTAATGTCTGCAAGGCTGATGGAAACATCTTAACTTAACTCCTCATATGATTTTCAGATTTATGAGACCTCTTTGAAGACTGATCTCTTCAAGATGAAGAAGTTGTTTTCTCAGTGCATACAGTCCATTGACATTTAAGGAGGTATACCTTTCAATTTTACTCAAAAGTATTGACTGCAAGGCTGATGGAAACAGCTTAACAACTCCCCATATGATTTTGAGATTTATGAGACACTGAGCTCTTCAAGATAAAAAAGTTGTTTCCTCAGTACATACAGTGTATTGACATTACAGGAAGTATACCTTTAAATTTTATTCAAATGTACTGACTGCAAAGCTGATGGAAACATCTTAACCTATTTGCCGATATGATTCTGTGTGGTTTGAGACCTGTTTGATCACTGAACTCTTCAAAGTAAAAAAGTTGTTTTCGCAGTACATGCATGGGTTTGACATTAAAAGAAGTATACCTTTCATTTTACTCAAAAGTATTGACTGCAAAGCTGATGGAAATATCTTAACTTAACTCCCCATTTGATTCTGAGTAGTTTGAGACCTGTTTTATGACGGAGCTCATTGATAAAAAAAGTTCTTTTCTCACTGCATACAGTGCATCGACATCAAAAGAGGTACAGCTTTGAATTTTACACAAAAGAACTGACTGCAAAGCTGAGGGAAACACCTTACCGTAACTCCCCATATGATTCTGAGTAGTTTGAGACCTCTTTGATCACTGAGCTTTTCAAGATAAAAAAGTTGTTTTCTCAGTACAGACAGTGTATTGACATTCAAAGAAGTATACCTTTCAATTTTACTCAAAGGTACTGACTGCAAAGCTGATGGAAACACCTTAACTTAACTCCCCATATGATTCTGAAGTGTTTGAGACCTGCTTTATGGCTGACCTCCTCAAGATAAAAAATCATGTTTTCTCAGTGCATACAGTGCATTGACATTTAAAGAGATATCCCTTTCAATTTCACTCAAAGTAATGACTGCAAGGCTGATGGAAACATCTTAACTTAACTCCTCATATGATTATCAGATTTATGAGACCTCTTTGAAGACTGAGCTCTTCAAGATAAACAAGTTGTTTTCTCAGTGCATACAGTGTACTGACATTAAAAGAATTATACCTTTCAATTTTACTCAAAGGTACTGACGGCAAACATGATGGAAACATCTTAAGGTAAATTCCCACATGATTCTGAGTTGTTTGAGACCTGTTTGATCACTCAGCTCTTCAAGATAAAAAATGTTGTTTTCTCTGTGCATATAGTGTTCTGACATTAAAATAGGTATACCATTCAAGTTTACTTAAAAGTACTGACTGGAAAGCTGCTGTTAACATCTTAACTTAACTGTCCATATGATTCTGAGTTGTTTGAGACGTGTTTTCCCACTGAGCTCTTTAAGATAAAAAAGTTGTTTCTCAGTGCATACAGTGTGTTGACATTAAAAGAAGTATCCCCTTAAATTTTACTCAAATGTACTGACTGCAAAGCTGATGGAAACATTTTAACCTAACTGTCCATATCATTCTGAGATTCATGAGACCTGTCTGAACACTGAGCTCTTCAAGATAAAAAAGTTGTTTTCTCAGTACATACAGTGTATTAACATTACAGGAAGTATACCTTTAAATTTTACTCAAATGTACTGACTGCAAAGCTGATGGAAACATCTTAACCTAACTGCCGATATGATTCTGAGTTGTTTGAGACCTGTTTGATCACTGAACTCTTCAAAACAAAAAAGTTGTTTTCGCAGTACATGCATGGGTTTGACATTAAAAGGATTATACCTTTCAATTTTACTCAAAAGTATTGACTGCAACGCTGATGGAAATATCTTAACTTAACTCCCCATTTGATTCTGAGTTGTTTGAGACCTGTATTATGACGGAGCTCATAGATAAAAAAGTTCTTTTCTCACTGCATACAGTGCATTGACATCAAAAGAGGTACAGCTTTGAATTTTACACAAAAGAACTGACTGCAAAGCTGAGGGAAACACCTTACCGTAACTCCCTGTATGATTCTGAGTAGTTTGAGACCTCTTTGATTACTGAGCTCTTGAAGATAAAAAAGTTGTTTACTCAGTACAGACAGTGTATTGACATTCAAAGAAGTATACCTTTCAATTTCACCCAAAGGTACTGACTGCAAAGCTGATGGAAACATCTTAACTTAACTCCCCATATGATTCTGAAGTGTTTGAGACCTGCTTTATGACTGACCTCCTCAAGATAAAAAATCATGTTTTCTCAGTGCATACAGTGCATTGACATTTAAAGAGATATCCCTTTCAATTTCACTCAAAGTAATGACTGCAAGGCTGATGGAAACATCTTAACTTAACTCCTCATATGATTTTCAGATTTATGAGACCTCTTTGAAGACTGAGCTCTTCAAGATGAAAAAGTTGTTTTCTCAGTACATACAGTGCTTTGACATTCAATGAACTATACCTTTCAATTTTACTTAAAAGTACTGACTGCAAGGCTGATGGAAACCCCTTAACTTAACTCCCCACATGATTCTGAGTTGTTTGAGACCTGTTTGATCACTGAGCTCTTCAAGATAAAAAAAAGTTGTTTTATCAGTGCCTACAGTGCATTGACATCAAAAGAAGTATATCTTTCAATTTTACTCAAAAGTACTGACTGCAAAACTGATGGAGACACCTTAACTTAACGGCCCACATAATTCTAAGTGGTTTGAGACCTGTTTGATCACAGAGTTCTTCAAGATAAAAAAGTTGTTTTCTCAGTGCATACAGTGTACTGACATTAAAAGAATTATACCTTTCAATTTTACTCAAAGGTACTGACGGCAAACATGATGGAAACATCTTAAGGTAAATTCCCACATGATTCTGAGTTGTTTGAGACCTGTTTGATCACACAGCTCTTCAAGATAAAAAATGTTGTTTTCTCTGTGCATATAGTGTTCTGACATTAAAATAGGTATACATTTCAATTTTACTTAAAAGTACTGACTGGAAAGCTGATGTTAACATCTTAACTTAACTGTCCATATGATTCTGAGTTGTTTGAGATGTGTTTTCCCACTGAACTCTTTAAGATAAAAAAAAAAGTTGTTTCTCAGGGCATACAGTGTGTTGACATTAAAAGAAGTATCCCCTTAAATTTTACTCAAATGTACTGACTGCAAAGCTGCTGGAAACATTTTAACCTAACTGTCCATAGCATTCTGAGATTCATGAGACCTGTTTGAACACTGAGCTCTTCAAGATAAAAAAGTTGTTTTCTCAGTAGATACAGTGCATTGACATTCAAAGAAGTATACTTTTCAATTTTTCTCAAAAGTACAGACTGCAAAGCTGATGGAAACACCTTAACTTTGCTCCCCATATGATTCTGAGTTGTTTGAGAGCTGTTATATCACGGAGCTCATCAAGGTTAAAAAGTTGATTTCTCAGTGCATACATTGGATTGACATTAATAAAATTATTCCTTTCAATTTTACTCAGAAGTACAGACTGCAAAGTTGATGGAAACACCTTAACGTAACTCCCCATATGATTCTGAGTTGTTTGAGACCTGTTTGATCACTGAGCTCTTGAAGATAAAAAAGTTGTTTTCTCCATACAGACAGTGTATTGACATTCAAAGAAGTATACCTTTCAATTTCACCCAAAGGTACTGACAGCAAACCTGATGGAAACATGTTAACTTAACTCCCCATATGATTATCAGTTGTTTGAGACATGTTTGATCACTGAGCTCTTCAAGATAAAAAATGTTGTTTTCTCTGTGCATATAGTGTTCTGACATTAAAATAGGTAACCTTTCAATTTTACTTAAAAGTACTGACTGGAAAGCTGATGTTAACATCTTAACTTAACTGTCCATATGATTCTGAGTTGTTTGAGACGTGTTTTCCCACTGAGCTCTTTAAGATAAAAAAGTTGTTTCTCAGTGCATACAGTGTATTGACATTAAAAGAAGTATCCCTTTAAATTTTACTCAAACGTACTGACTGCAAAGCTGATGGAAACATCTTAACCTAACTGCCCATATGATTCTGAGATTGATGAGACCTGTTTGAATACTGAGCTCTTCAAGATAAAAAAGTTGTTTTCTCAGTAGATACAGTGCATTGACATTCAAAGAAGCATACCTTTCATTTTTTCTCAAAAGTACTGACTGCAAAGCTGATGGAAACACCTTAACTTTGCTCCCCATATGGTTCTGAGTTGTTTGAGAGCTGTTATATCACGGAGCTCATCAAGGTTAAAAAGTTGATTTCTCAGTGCATACATTGGATTGACATTAATAAAATTATTCCTTTCAATTTTACTCAGAAGTACAGACTGCGAAGCTGATGGAAACACCTTAACGTAACTCCCCATATGATTCTGAGTTGTTTGAGACCTGTTTGATCACTGAGCTTTTCAAGATAAAAAACTTGTTTTCTCAGTGCATACAGTGCATTGACATTTAAGGAGGTATACCTTTCAATTTTACTCAAAGGTACTGACTGCAAAGCTGATGGAAACACCTTAACTTAACTCCCCATATGATTCTGAAGTGTTTGAGACCTGCTTTATGATTGACCTCCTCAAGATAAAAAAATCATGTTTTCTCAGTGCATACCGTTGTGACGAGAATACACATAAAATTAAGATGTTTGCTTGCCTGGGTTAGCATCAGTGACATCAGCAAGTGGTCTGCCACCTGCCCTCAGGGGAAGGAGAGATAAGGAACAATGGAGCAGCGTCTGGAGATGTGTAATGAAGGGACGGGGGAGAGAGAGCTGTCTGGAGCGGCTCCCCCTTTGAACCCTGAACTGTTTGAAGTGATGGACAGGCGATACCCCAGCAGGGGGATAAAAAGGGATAGGTTCGCTAAGGCAACACACACGCCACCCGAGGTAACGAGACTCTGGAAGCGGTACGCCTCTCACGAGTCGGTGGAAAGTACCAGACAACGGCCAGGGTGGAAAGGTACGATCAGCAGGAACCCGGTGTGTGTCCACCCTTGCCTGGGTGCCGGGTTCACTGCAGAGGATCGACCGCATCTGGAAGAGGGGTCACAGTCGGTGACCTCAGGTGACATCACAAAGGACCTGCCCAAAAGCTGCTTGTGAGCCATATCGCCGGTCTGTGAGTGAAGCCGTGTCTGAATGATCAGTTGTTCCTGTTCTCTCTCTCTCTCCCCCCACGTTGTCCATCGCCATGGCAACGATTACTGCGAACTGAACTATTAAACTGGACTGAACTTTGAGTCACTTTGAAATTTGGTCATTTACCCCTAGACAACGATAGAGCTTGATTGATGCTGTTATCTTAATTCTGTGCACATGTGTGTTTATCATCGCTGAACTGTTGCATTTATTATCCTTTCGATTACTGTGTTGCTTGTTTCTTTCATAAAACTTTCTTAGTTCTAGTAATCCAGACTCCAACTGAGTGATCCATTTCTGCTGGTTTGGCAACCCAGTTACGGGGGACGTAACATAAGTGGGGTTCTCGTCCGGGATTTTGAACGCTAAATTTGGGACGGAGTAAATTGATTGGGTTAAAATTCCCGAAAGAAAGAAAAGACAAACAGCAGAAATGGAGGCTGAGGAATTTATAAAGGCGCCGACCTTGGAGGCATTAGAGGATGCCAGGAAATCGGAATTGATAGCTGTGGCCAAACGGTTGAATCTTGCTAAGGTGAAGTCGACAATGAGGACAGAGGAGATACACAGAGCTATTGTAGAGCACTATGTATCTAAAGGTGTGTTTCCCCAAGGTGAGCTGGGGGTAGTGTCTATTGAAAAACCTGCTGGAGACGCGGTACAGGTACAGCTTGAAAAACTGAGACTCGAGCACGAGTTCTGGGTACGGCAGTTAGAACACGAAGAGAAGCAGTTAGAAAGGCAAGAGAGAGAGAAAGAGGTAGAAAGGCAAGAGAGAGAAAGACAGTTGGAGAGAGAAGAGAGAGAGGGACAGACAGTTGGAGAGAGAGGAGAAACAGAGGGAAAGGGAATTTAAGCTGGAGAAGATAAAGATAAGGGCCGAGCAGGGGCTCATGCCGAACCAAGGTAGAGGGTTCCGGGCGACCCAGGAGGTTAGGCTGGTTCCCCCATTTGACGATACCGACGTGGATCGGTACTTTCTCCACTTCGAAAAAGTGGCTATAAGTCAGGACTGGCCGAGGGATAAGTGGGTTGTCTTACTTCAGAGTGTACTGAAAGGGAAAGCCCAAGAAGCTTACTCCGCTTTGTCCGCGGAAGATGCCCAGAGGTATGAGGTGGTGAAAGAGGCCATCCTCAGGATTTGTGAGTTGGTCCCGGAGGCATACCGGCAGAGGTTACGGAATGCGAGGAAACAGTGGGACCGCACGTATTTGGAGTTTGCCCGTGAGATGCAGACATATTGTGAGCGTTGGTGCGCCTCGAAGGGGGTAGAGGGGGATTATGACAGACTGCTACAACTGATCCTGATTGAGCAGTTTAAAGGTTGTGTCCCTGAGGGTATGAGACCCTACCTCGATGAGAAAGAGGCAGCCACGTTAGCCGCAACTGCTAAGTTAGCGGATGAGTATGCGTTGACGCATAAAATGAAGTTTGCCCCGAGTAAAGGCTACCAGAAGGGTAGTCAGGACGGCGGGGAGAGTCCGCCGGAAAAGTCAGAAAGTAAGCCGGGGACTAGTGAAAAGGATAAGGTAGACCGGGAGCAGTCTGGTAGGAAGTCTCCTGGGGTCGTCTGTTATAATTGTGGGAAAGCCAGACACTTTGCGTCCAGGTGCTTTGCCCCAAGGAAGGAGACGGGGAAAGGAAAAGCGGAAATTTTGAATGGCTGTATCGAGCTGTTAAGCGAACCGCTAGGGAAGGACAGGTCTGAAAAAGTCCAGGAAGGGCGCGAGAGGTTTATCTCGGCCGGGTTGGTGTCAGTGAAGGAGGGGTTAAAACCAGTTCCAGTGCGGATCTGGAGAGACACGGGAGCGTGTCAGTCACTAATACTGAAGAGTGTATTAGAGTTTAGCTCAGAGACCCAGACTGGGGAGGTAGAGGTCAAAGGTGTTGGGGAAGGGACAGAGTCAGTCCCTTTGCACCAGATACACTTACAAAGCAACCTGGTCTCTGGACTAGTCACGATCGGGGTGAGGTCCGAATTACCGATGAAACACGTGGAAGTCTTGCTCGGTAATGACATCGCCGGAGGAATCGTGTTCCCAGTCGTGAGATTGACAGGTCAGCCTGCCAGCATTGAGGCCCCGCCCATGGACTCACAGGTTCATCACGGGCCCGCGATAGTGAATTTAGCTGAAACGTTTCTGCCAACCTTGTATGAGATGGGGTGTAGTGAGACAAGAGGTAGTGAGGGAGCTGGGACGGACGTAGCAGTAGCCAGGAAAGAATTTGTGCAGACGCAGGAGCGAGACGAGGGGCTGATGGTTTTGGCAGAGACAGCTCTCTCTGACACAGCTTTAACAAGGGAACAAGTAGGCTATTGTGTGGAGGAGGAAGTGCTAAGGAAAAAAGGGAAATCAAGTACAGTACCCGCAGATGAGGAATGGGGGGTGGTGCAAAAGAGTTATGGGGATGAGGTTTTTAACATGGCCCACGAGGTACCCCCCGGTGGACATTTTGCGATGCTGGAGGAAACAGTTGGTGGAATCATGAAAGAGATTTACTGGCTGCCCAGGGGAAAGAATGTTATTGATCATGACCGACGCGAACTGAGACGGTCACCGGCTTTTGATATACTAACAAACCTAGTCGGTGTTAGCGTGGAAATGACTAGTATGGGATCGATCAGATGGGAGAAGGCTATTGTTTTGGCCAGGTCTACTGATAAGGTGTCTCCCTTAATTCCCGAACAAAGCGAATCTTTAGAAGAAGTAATTAAACGACTCGCACCCGTGTGTTTGATTGTCCCGAGGCAATGCAAAGAACTGGGACGTTGGGTGATGTCTGTTACAATAGGTCAGCCTAGTAAACAACAATCATATATAATGAGTAATTCAGTGACTAAAGGGCTGATGAACACAGAGGTGTGTATTGGCAATTTAATATGGCTGTCTGAAGCCAGCTTGATAGTGAACCTTGAAAAAAATGAATTCGGCCACACGAGGGTCACTTACCTGGGAATTGTGGTGACACAGGGGCAGCTGGCAGCGATGCAAGCTACAGTGCAGGCTATCGCTGACCTCCCAACCCCGACAGACAAGAGGGCCCTCAGAAGGCTCTTGGAGATGGTGGGGTACTGCAGGAAGTTTTGCAATAACTCTGCGGTCAATATCCGTCCCCCTCCTACTAAGCCCTTGCGAGAGAAAACTGAGTCGGAATGGGACGACCCTTGTTATTGTGGTCCGGGACAAAACCAAATGAGAGGTTACATTGGTCGCAATTCATCAGTGTTTTTCGCCACTATGAAGTTTGCTGAGTTGGAGCCTGGTCTAAGGGATTATTAATAACACGTGTAAAAGGAACAGAAAATGCGATGACTGTCTGTCAAGGTGATGACAACTTCAAACTCGCTGTGTTAGCCAAATAGCTGATAAAGATGTATATTTGTGCGTGTATCAAATCATGTATTCATGTTTGTAATTTTTACCTCCCGGTAAAAATCCTTAAAGGGGGGAAGTGTGACGAGAATACACATAAAATTAAGATGTTTGCTGGCCTGGGTTAGCATCAGTGACATCAGCAAGTGGTCTGCCACCTGCCCTCAGGGGAAGGAGAGATAAGGAACAATGGAGCAGCGTCTGGAGATGTGTAATGAAGGGACGGGGGAGAGAGAGCTGTCTGGAGCGGCTCCCCCTTTGAACCCTGAACTGTTTGAAGTGATGGACAGGCGATACCCCAGCAGGGGGATAAAAAGGGATAGGTTCGCTAAGGCAACACACACGCCACCCGAGGTAACGAGACCCTGGAAGCGGTACGCCTCTCACGAGTCGGTGGAAAGTACCAGACAACGGCCAGGGTGGAAAGGTACGATCAGCAGGAACCCGGTGTGTGTCCGCCCTTGCCTGGGTGCCGGGTTCACTGCAGAGGATCGACCGCATCTGGAGGAGGGGTCACAGTCGGTGACCTCAGGTGACATCACAAAGGACCTGCCCAAAAGCTGCTTGTGAGCCATATCGCCGGTCTGTGAGTGAAGCCGTGTCTGAATGATCAGTTGTTCCTGTTCTCTCTCTCTCTCCCCCCACGTGGTCCATCGCCATGGCAACGATTACTGCGAACTGAACTACTAAACTGGACTGAACTTTGAGTCACTTTGAAATTTGGTCATTTACCCCTAGACAACGATAGAGCTTGATTGATGCTGTTATCTTAATTCTGTGCACATGTGTGTTTATCATCGCTGAACTGTTGCATTTATTATCCTTTCGATTACTGTGTTGCTTGTTTCTTTCATAAAACTTTCTTAGTTCTAGTAATCCAGACTCCAACTGAGTGATCCATTTCTGCTGGTTTGGCAACGCAGTTACGGGGTACGTAACACAGTGCATTGACATTTAAAGAGACATCCCTTTCAATTTCACTCAAAGTAATGACTGCAAGGCTGATGGAAACATCTTAACTTAACTCCTCATATGATTTTCAGATTTATGAGACCTCTTTGAAGACTGAGCTCTTCAAGATGAAAAGGTTGTTTTCTCAGTACATACAGTGCATTGACATTCAATGAACTATACCTTTCAATTTTACTCAAAAGTACTGACTGCAAGGCTGATGGAAACCCCTTAACTTAACTCCCCACATGATTCTGAGTTGTTTGAGACCTGTTTGATCACTGAGCTCTTCAAGATAAAAAAAAGTTGTTTTATCAGTGCCTACAGTGCATTGACATCAAAAGAAGTATATCTTTCAATTTTACTCAAAAATACTGACTGCAAAACTGATGGAGACCCCTTAATTTAACGCCCCACATGATTCTGAGTTGTTTGAGACCTGTTTGATCACAGAGCTCTTCAAGATAAAAAAGTTGTTTTCTCAGTGCATACAGTGTACTGACATTAAAAGAATTATACCTTTCAATTTTACTCAAAGGTACTGACGGTAAACATGATGGAAACATCTTAAGGTAAATTCCCACATGATTCTGAGTTGTTTGAGACCTGTTTGATCACACAGCTCTTCAAGATAAAAAATGTTGTTTTCTCTGTGCATATAGTGTTCTGACATTAAAATAGGTATACCTTTCAATTTTACTTAAAAGTACTGACTGGAAAGCTGATGTTAACATCTTAACTTAACTGTCCATATGATTCTGAGTTGTTTGAGACGTGTTTTCCCACTGAGCTCTTTAAGATAAAAAAGTTGTTTCTCAGTGCATACAGTGTGTTGACATTAAAAGAAGTATCCCCTTAAATTTTACTCAAATGTACTGACTGCAAAGCTGATGGAAACATTTTAACCTAACTGTCCATATCATTCTGAGATTCATGAGACCTGTTTGAACACTGAGCTCTTCAAGATAAAAAAGTTGTTTTCTCAGTAGATACGGTGCATTGACATTCAAAGAAGTATACCTTTCAATTTTACTCAAAAGTACTGACTGCAAAATTGATGGAAACCCCTTAATTTAACGCCCCACATGATTCTGAGTTGTTTGAGACCTGTTTGATCACAGAACTCTTCAAGATAAAAAAGTTGTTTTCTCAGTGCATACAGTGCATTGACATTAAAAGAAGTATACACATCAATTTTACTCAAAAGTACTGACTGGAAATCTGATGGAAACATCTTAACTTAATTCCCCATATGATTCTGAGTTGTTTGAGACCAGCTTTATCACGGAGCTCCTCAAGATAAAACACTTGTTTTCTCAGCGCATACAGTGCATTGACATTTAAAGAGATATCCCTTTCAATTTCATTTAAAGTAATGACTGCAAGGCTGATGGGAACATCTTAACTTAACTCCTCATATGATTTTCAGATTTATGAGACCTCTTTGAAGACTGAGCTCTTCAAGATGAAAAAGTTGTTTTCTCAGTACATATAGTGTTCTGACATTAAAATAGGTGTACCTTTCAATTTTCCTTAAAAGTACTGACTGGAAAGCTGATGGTAACATCTTAACTTAACTGTCCATATGATTCTGAGTTGTTTGAGACGTGTTTTCCCACTGAGCTCTTTAAGATAAAAAAGTTGTTTCTCGGTGCATACAGTGTATTGACATTAAAAGAAGTATCCCTTTAAATTTTACTCAAACGTACTGACTGCAAAGCTGATGGAAACATCTTAACCTAACTGCCCATATGATTCTGAGACTTTTTCTGTTAGAGATTGCTATACTCAAATCATTTGTCTTTTCTCCCCTGTAAAATATTTACAAAAGATCGTTATCCATCTGTGATTTGACTGAGTGTGTTGCTCTAGCGTAAAAGTTCTGGGCATGTCCTACTGCCTACCAGGAGCACACAGTATTTCCACAGAGACCTCCTGATCACTGTGATGCTGAATGATTGACGGTGGTGAACTCAGCAATGACAATACCAATGAATGTGAAGAGTAGGTGATTGGACGTTCTTGTAAAGGGTGAAACTCTCGTAGTGTGACTGCTACAGGACTCCTGTTACTCAAGACAGAGGCGTTCGTGATTATACACGCAAACTGAATAAAAGAAACAATGGTCTCACAAAGGTAATCTGCTATAGAAGCAGTTTATGTATCTTGCGGGGCTCTAATTGACATTTTAATTCATTGGGATTTGGACCTAGTTCTTTCTTTTTGGCCTTAGCCAAAGCTATTCCCATTAGCTACCGAAGTCTGAACTTCCGCTAGTTCTGGACATCGGACCTAATTTCAGTGTTTCACCTCAAATGGTAGAAACTCGCTTATCCACTTGTCTGATGGATACATTATAATTTCTCACGTGAGACAAACTTAGAACTGTACTTTTCGGCTGAGTCCCAAATCCTTAGCTTTAGAGCGAAAGATCTCAGCTATGCCTTGGAGGTCTAGCAGACCAATTTCTGGAGCCCTTTCTCCACTGAACACATGCGCGCCATTCGGCACAATTTTGGACTCTTGGCACCCATGCACTCGATTCTCATGATAATATATTCCAAAACTCAGATATTCCTGAGTAAGAACAGTGCCATTGAAAGCATTTACAAGCATTGCCACACTTCTGCCAAATGCCACCATTCCAGACAATATTTCTATTCGATTTCAGATGCCAGATTAATACAGCAAGCTTCCATGTCAACAGTCAAAGTAAACTATTTTTTTCTGTCAAAAAACCTCCAAACACTGCTACTCTGTCATTGCCACGCCCCCTGCTGTTTCTCTGTTCATCATATGCTTTTACCCTTACCACTGCCAAGAGGCCGACACTTTGTCCTGTGCTGACCTGTCTCTGGTTTCTGACCCTGCTTAAATGAACACCCAACTTAACGTTCCAAGTTCTGCTTACAGATTTTAGAGAACGTGGTGTATTCTAATAACCCTATTGTTTGAGCCAGCTCTTTGCAAGAGGTGAAAGTGACCTATAATGTTGAAGTGGACAGGGAATAAGGTAGTTAACTAATATTGTCATTCTTCCTCGGCCCAGAGAGATTTGAGGGAAAGAGAACATGTCAGACATAATTGCAGCCAGACTTCAGTCTACAGAAAGTCATGCAGGAAATTCAAGGAAAACCTTTCACTCGGAGGTTTGGAACCCATCACCACAGCAAGAGTGAGAGGTGAACATCGGAGTTGGATTTAAAAGAACTGCCGTGCAACAGAAATAATGGCAGGGACCTCCTAGGCTTTTGACTCCCTAATATACACTGGATGTGTTGCAGATTCACCAAGTACATGAGACTGAGCTTAAAATGGAACTGATTTATTTGTCACCAATTCAGAATATTAAACTACAGTCCAATTAAATATGAATATCAGCAGAAGAAACTGCGCAGTAACTGGGGTGCAAAACTGGATTGGATGAGCAACGGCAGTAATTATTCGACATCAAGAGTAACTTTTGAACTTGTCTCTGGATTCAGCAACTATTCTGAGTCTGAAGATTCCTTCGGTCAGATTTGACCATGGATATTGCGTTCCAGCTGTCTAGATACGCGAGCCTGGCTGGTAGAATATGGAGTGCAAGTTGTTTCCCATGTAGCAAGATCCCCTTCTCCACGCATCTGATGAACCCAAAGAAAAGACTGATACGGTTTAGTATCAGCAACGTCGCAGGAGTCGCCAGTCTACATTGAGCTCAATGTAAGACTTGGTTAAGAACTCCAGCTCCATATATTCCCTCGGGGTTTACTCCCGAAGCATTTGCCGTCAGTCGGTATAGCCGCAAGGCAGCAAAGTTTTGAAATCAGAGTTTTCCTTCTCCTAGATGAGTTTCGAACCATGGCTGACGAATCCCATCTGCCCAATACTTCTGGTTTTAGGGCGCCAGTAACTGGCCTTTGCCCTTTCTTCTGTTAGTAGAAAAGGTTTCGCCACACATGACCAGGAGCTGGACTTGGTTGCGGGAGGCTCTTTCAGGGAGCATTTAATACGTAGAAACATAGAAAACCTACAGCACAATACAGGCCCTTCAGCCCACAATGTTATGCCGAGCATGTACTCACTTTAGAAATTACCTTGGGTTACTCATAGCCCTCTATTTTTCTAAGTTCCATGTAGCTATCCAGGAGCCTCTTAAAAGACCCTATTGTATCCGCCTCCACCACCGTCGCCGGCAGCTCATTCCACTTACTCTCTCTGCGTAAAAAAAACTTCCCCGACATCTCCTCTGTACCCGCCTCCAAGCACTTTAAACCTGTGTTCTCTCGTATTAGTAGTGGGAGCTTATCTCCACTACCACCCTGGCTATAACAATCTTAGGGAGCCAGTTCTATATCCGTTATGAAGCATATTTAAACCAGTGTGAACTCAGTGTGCCACGTTTAGAATCGGTGTATATTCCTTCCAACAGTCTGTGCAGGTGAACGGCCTCTCCCCACTGTGAATCGACTAGTGTGCCAGTAGGACGATTGACTATGTGAATTCGTTCCCACAATCTGGGCAGGTGAAAGGACTCTCTCCATCGTGAACTCATTGATGCCGCATCGGTTAAGATTTCCTCATTCTTAGCAGATGAACGGCCTTTCCGCATTGTGAAGTCACTGGTATACCAAGAAGGTAGGTGATTGAGTGAATCCCTTCAGACAAACGGAACAGGAGTACGGATTCTCCCATGCAGCAGGTGGGATGACACATTCAAAGTAGGTTAATGGTTTCTCCCTAGTGAACTCCCTGGTGTACCTTCAGTTTGTACGATGCAGCGAATCCCTTCCCTCAGTGTGAACAGGTATATGGCCTGATTCCAGTGTGAACTGACTGGTGTGTCTGTAGCTCAGATAGTTGAATGAATCCGTTCCCACAGTCAGAGCAGGTGACCACCCTGACTACCATGTGAACTCGCTGGTCTGCCTACAGGTGAGATGTCTGAGTGAATGCCATCACACAGTGTGAGCATTTGAATGGTCTGTCCTCATTGTGAACAGGCTAGTTTGCCAATAGGTCAGATGACCAAGTGAATCCCTCCCCAGAGTCTGAGCGGGTCTCTCAACAGTGTGAACTCTGGTGTAGCAGTAGTTCAAATGAGTGAGTGAATTCCAGTGTGAATTCGCTGGTCTGCCTGCATGTGAGATGATCGTGTGAATCCCTTTCCACAGTCCAGACAGGTGAACGACCTCCCAGCCGTGAAATCTCGCGGATGTGTCAACAGATCAAGCTACTGAGTGAATCTCTTCCCACATACAGAACAATTGAACAGTCTATATCCCTTGTCAAGTCACTGGGGTGTCTGTGGATCGGCTGAGTGAGTGAATCTTTTCCAATAGCAAGTGATCAGCCTCTCACTGCTGTGAATTTTCTGATGTAGCGTCAGCCTGGATAGCAGAATGAATCGTTTCCTACAGACAGACAGATCAACAAATGCTGGTGTGTTCTCTGCACCCCGGTTCCAGTGGATTGCACTGAGATACATCTTCCTCTCATCAGCGTTGACAGATAAATTGGTGTTACAAAGGAAATATCTGGTCACTCCGTAAATATCTGGATAGAGATATTAGTGCTGAGGTGCTATTGTGTTTGAGATTCCTGCCCACTATTTCTTTCCCATTTCCAACTTGTTAAAAGATTTACCAACTACATCAATAGGTGAAGGACAACATTTCAGATGAGATAATTTCAGCTTATATTGTGAATTCCGACATCACAATATTACAGCAAGGTTCAACCCAAGTTGGAGGAACAACCTCAGTGTATGCGAAAGGATTCCCAAGGTCATCCTCCCTTTTGGCACGCCAGAGTTCACACTGGGTTGTTCACCTGTTCAGACTATGGGAAGGGATTCACTGAATCATCTCAACTACAGACAGACCAGTCAAATCACACTGGCTGGACCTTTCACATGTTCAGAATGTGGGAAGGGATTCACTCGGTCATCTGCCCTAGTGGCAGACCAGAGAGTTCACACTGAGGAGAGGGCGTTCACCAGTTCAGGGTGTAGGAAGGGGCTCGCTCGACCATCTGTCCTGTTGGTACACCAGCAAGGTCACACTGGGGGGAGTCTTTTCACTTGCTCTGACTGTCGGAAGGTATTCATTCAATCATCTGAGGTACAGGCATATCAGTCAATTCACACCGGAATGTGGCCATACACCTGCTCAGACTGTGCAAAGGAATTCATTACGCCATCTAAACTCAGAATCAGAATCAAAATCAGGTTTATTATCACCGGCATGTGTCATGAAATTTGTTAACTTAGCAGCAGCAGTTCAATGCAATACAAATTACATAAGAAAAACCATAAACATAAATAAGTAAATCAATTACAGTAAATGTATATTGAATAGATTTAAAAATCGTGCAAAACGGAAATAATATATATTTTGAAAAGCGAGGTAGTGCTCATAGGTTCAATATCCATTTAGGAATCGAATGGCAGAGGGGAAGAAACTGTTCCTGAATCTCTGAGAGTGTGCCTTCAGGCTTCTGTACCTTCTACCAATGAGAAATGAGAAAAGGGCATGCCCTGGGTGCTGGGGGTCCTTAATAATGGGCGGTGCCTTTCTGAGGTATTGCTCCTTGAAGATGTCCTGGGTACTTTGTAGGCTAGTACCCAAAATGGAGCCGACTAAATTTATGATCTTCTGCAGCTTCTTTCGGTCCTGTGCAGTAGCCACCCCCCACCCCCCCCCCCCCCCGCCCCCGGATACTAGACAGAGATGCAGCCTGTCAGAATGCTCCTCTCTATGGTACATTTATAGACGATTTTGGGTGTATTTGTTGACATACCAAATCTCTTCAAACTCCTGACGAAGTACAGTCGCTGTCTTGCCTTTATAGCTGAAGGTACATCCGTTAGTTCATACTGGGGAGAGGCTGCTTACCCGCTAAGAATGTGGGTAGGAATTCAGTCGGTCCTCTGAACTACTGGATCCAAAGTTGAGGATTTTGGTCTTGGACAAAAAGTATAGTTCCAAGTTTGTCTCCCGTGAAGAAATTATAATAGATCAGTGATTTTTTTTTACCAATTGAATTGGAACATTGAGATCAGGTCTGACATCCACAACCGGCTGATCTCCAAACGTTAGTAGTTAATGGGAATAGATCTGACCGAGGCCTAAAAGGAAGAACTGGGTCCAACTCGCAGTGAATTAAAATTTCAATTAGAGCTCTACGAGATATATAAACTTCTTGTATACCTTTTGGTTCTTCAGCAGATCATCTTTGTGACGCTCTGTCGCCACATTCCCCTTGCCTCCCACTGTCCCTTTTATCACACCCACATCCCTTTTCTCCTAATACTCAATCCCGGCTCATCCCATTCCCAGTATCCATGGTGCAGAACTGGATGTAATGATTGAGTGAATCCTTTCCCACATTGGGAGCAGGTGAACAGCCTCTCCCCAGTGTGATTTCGCTGATGTACCGTCAGTTGAGCTGACTGAGTGAATCTATTCCCACAGTCTGAGCAGGTGAACGGCTTGTCCTAAGTGTGAGTGAGCTCTGCCGCGTTAGCAGTTCAGATGACCGAGTGAACTCTCTGGTGTTTCTATCCATCGGCTGAGTGAGTCAATCTCTTCCAACACATGGAGCAAGTGAAGACCTCTCACTGCTGTAAATTTGCTGTTGTATCATCAGCTTGGATGACAGAATGAATCGCTTCCTGCAGGTATCACAGGTTAATCATTTCACTATGGGATGAACTTGCTGATGTATGTTCACACTGGATGACTGAATAGATCCTTTGCCACACACAGAGCAGGTGAGTGGCCTCTTCTCATTGATGTGTCTGCAAGTCAGATGAATGAGAGAAACCCTCCCCACGATGGGGAAAGGACAATGATATCTCCATTATCAGTTCTCTGGCAATTCATCAAGTCACATGCCAAACATAGTGAACCCCTTGCTCAGTCAATGTCATTGAAGTACTAACCTCAGTAAAAAAAAAATACCGGTTTGTTCTCATCAACCCACTCCCAGTATATTTCATTGATTGAAGAGAGGAAACCTCATTTCAGATGCAAGACATGTTTCCAGCTGGGATGAGATATTTCTTCATCTCTAAGGGTCAACACCAGAAATAAGGGTGTTACAAAGAAAACACTTGGTCACTCAAACATCTGGACAGAGACAGCAAATCTGACGTGCAGCTGTGCTTGAGGGTCATGTACACAAATGCTTTGTCATTACTAACCTAGAAAAAGATTTTCAAAAGACATCAAAGGGTGAAGGACGGTATTTCAGATTAGATAATTTTAGTTTATGTACACTACACCGGTACAACAAGGTCCAACAGAAGCAGAAGAAACTCCTGGATGGGACAGATCATCTAGATCTGCCTGTATCAGAATGGACCATTTCTGCCCGCCTTCAGTCTGTGATGTGACTCAATTTGTCTCTCTCCATTTGTAATATTTCAAGGACCAAACTGAAACCAATGATGGATGATCGATAGCTGTGGCAGGGCTTGAATGCTATCACCTCTTACAAAGTGAAATTAAGAGAGGTGCGTGAGAGGCTTCGCTTCCAGATGAGCTCAAGGTCTTCTAAGCTCGCTTTGACTGTTGTAACTTGGACTCCCACAGCCTCAGACAATGCTGTGATTTCAGTCTCTGTGGTCGAGGGTTGAGCATCCTTCAAGAAAGCAACAGGCACAGATGTGGCAACTGGCCGTGTAATAAAGATCTGTGCTGATCAACTGGTTGGATGTGTTCACCAATATCTTCAAGCTCTCGCTTCAGCTGTCTGAGGTACCCTCCAGCTTCAAGTAGGCCTCACTTATTCTGTGCCTAAAAAGAACGTGCTATCCTGCCTCAATGACTATCGTCCACTAGCACTTACATCTACTGCAGTGAAGTGTATTGAGAGGTTGGAGATGAAGCACATCAACTCCTGCCTGAGAAGCTACTTGGATCCGCTCCAGTTTGCCTACTGGCACTACAGGTCCAGAGCAGAAGCCATTTCATTTCCTTAACGCTGGGAACATCTGGACAACAAAGACGCATAGACTAGGATGTTCTATATCGACTACAGGTCGGCATTCAATATTAGCTTCCCCTCAAAACTATTCCTGAAACTTTAAGACCTTGGCTTGGCTAACTCTTTGTGCAATTGGATCCTTGTTTTCCTCACTTTCAGACCCCAGTCAGTTTGGATTGATTACAAAATCTGCCTCACAATCTCCATCAGCCCAGGTGCACCACAAAGCTGTATGCTTAGCCCCATGCCCTACTCATTTTACGCTTATGATGGTGTGACTAAGCACAGCTCTAATATCCTTTTTAGGTTTGATGACGAGCCCATGGTCATTGGCTGAATCAAAAGTGGTGACCAATCGGCATATAGGAGCCTAACTGGAAATCAGGCTGAGTGGTGCCGCAACAACATCTTACTCAATGATAGCAAGACTGAGAAGCTGATTACTGACTTCAGAAAGATGAAGCTAGAAGTCCATGAACCAGTCCTCATTGGAGGATCAAAGGTATCAGCAACTTAAAATTCCTCGGTGTTATCATTTCAGGGTATGTGCTCTAGGACCAAGTATAATTGCCCCAAAACCCTGCAGCGACTCTACTTCATTAGAAGTCTATGAGGTTTTGGCATGACATCTAATCCAATGGAAAACTTCTGGAGATGTGTGGTCTGGTGTCTGTATTGACTGGCTGCATCACAGCCTGGTATGGGAATTCTAAAGCTCTGGAACGAATATTCCAATAAAAAGTAGTGGATATGACCCAGTCTATCACTAGTAAAGCCTTCCCCTCCATTGACACATCAATACAGAGCGCTATCACAAGAAAGCAGCATCCATTATCAGGGACCCAGGGGCTTCAGAACCAACACAACCAGGTTCAGGAACAGTTATTACCCCTCAACCAGAGGGGATAACTTCATTCAATAGTTCAATGGCTTCATTTAATATCAGAGAATGTGTGCAATATACAACCTAAAATTCTTACTCTCCGCAGATGATCACAAAACAAAAGAAAACCCCAAAGAGCGAATGATAAGGCATGCAGAAGTTTGGGCACCCCGGTCAAAATTTCTGTCACTGTGAATAGCTAAGCGAGTAAAAGATGAACTGATTTCCAAAAGGCATAAAGTTAAAGATGACACATTTCTTTAATATCTTAAGCAAGAACACTTCTTTTATTTCCATCTTTTACAGTTTCAAAATAACAAAAAAGGAAAAGGACCTGATGCAAAGGTTTGGGCACCCCGCATGGTCAGTACTTAGTAACACCCCCCTTTGGCAAGTATCACAGCTTGTAAACACTTTTTGTAGCCAGCTAAGAGTCTTTCAATTCTTGTTTGGGGGCATCCGTTAGTCTTCCGAGACCATGGATCTGCGCCTGGAAAGTCTTCACTCTCCAGGGCGTAGGCCTGGGCAAGGTTGTATAGACCAGCAGTTGCCCAGGCTGCAAGTCTCCCCTCTCCACGACACCAATGTTGTCCAAGGGAAGGGCATTAGGACCCATTCAGTTTGGCACCAGTGTCGTCCCCCTTGTTAGGGGGATTTTTGCCCATTCTTCCTTGCAAAAGGCTTCTAGTTTTTGAGATTCTTAGGTCGTCTTGCATGCACTGCTCTTTTGAGGTCTATCCATAGATTCTTGATGATGTTTAGGTCAGGGGACTGTGAGGGCCATGGCTGAACCTTCAGCTTGTGCCTCTTGAGGTAGTCCATTGTGAATTTTGAGGTGTGTTTGGGATCATTATCCGGTTGTAGAAGCCATCCTCTTTTCATCTTCAGCTTTTTATACAGACAGTGTGATGTTTGCTTCCAGAATTTGCTGGTATTGAATTGAATTCATTCTTCCCTCTACCAGTAAATGTTCCCCGTGCCTCTGGCTGCGACACAAGCCCAAAGCATGATCAATCCACCACCGTGCTTAACAGTTGGAGAGGGGTTCTTTTCATGAAATTCTGCACCCTTTTTTCTCCAAACATACCTTTTCTCACTGTGGCCAAAAAAGTTCTATTTTAACTTCATCAGTCCACAGGACTTGCTTCAGGCTTGTTTAGATGTTCCTTTGAGCCTTTTGAATAGAACTTTTTGCAACAGCAAAAGCATCAACACTCCCCCACCCCTCCCCCTTTATTTCACCAAAGAGCATCAGACACCCGATCACCCACCATGCCATCAACAGGAAAGCCCAAAAGAGACCATGATCTAGACTCCATCCCAACAGGCCCCCCTCTGTCACTAACGAGGGAAGATATTGCTCCTGCCATAGCAAGAAAGAGACCAATAGCTTGCTGTGTCAATCTCTACAGCGCCACTTTTACTTCCAGTTTACTGACTCAAGTGTTGGTAGCACTCACTCATCATCGAGAGAGAGAGGGAGAGAAGAGAGAGGAAGAGGGAAAGGGAGAGAGAGAGCAAGAATGCATATCATGTTTACTTTTCTTGTGATCACAAGACCCTTTCGGACATTGTTAATCTGGTACACTGCAAGTTTGATTCACTAATTTATTGGATGCAAGCAGGAGTGGATAGTGGGAGCCAAGTCCTCGGTCATAGTGACAATTAGGCCTGAACCCATGTTGTCACCTGCTTACAAGCCGCCCAGACTAAGGAAATAAAGCCTCTGTGCTTCACTGGGGGCGTTGTGGCACAGCGTCCAGAACATGCTTGAGCTACCCTCACAGGGTTTCGCTCAGCAGTAGGTAAGCCCTGTTGTGGCCCACACAGATTTTTTAGCAGCACTCATTGAAACTTCTTGCCACAGGTGGTTGTGGAGTTCAATTTATTGGATGTATATAAGGCAAATGTTGATAGATTCTTGTTTAGTCTGGGTGAGAATGGATACAGGAAAAAGGCAGGAGATTAGGGCTGAGATGGAAAATAGGTCCGCCATGATGCAATGGCAGTACAGACTCAATAGGCTGACTGGCCGAATTCAGCTCCTATCTTTTATGGTCTTAAAAAATACTAAATATTGAGATGTGTGATGAAGAGTCCCTGAAACTGAGTCCATAATTTGTGGGATCAGTTCACTGATGGGGCAACTGAAGTGGAAGTGGAGCTAATCATGGTCCTAGAGGATGGATTCACTGAGCACATCTGCAAAACAACTTTTTTCCAATGCCTCATCTTATTTTTTCCAAGGTAGCTGGGGCCCTATTGGAGGGAGTCTGTCATCTACTGCTGCATTCAAACTGCAGATTTTCATGATGGTGGGTTCCCATTCTTGGACTTGCCAAGCAGCCATGTTTTCAATATGTCTACTGGGGGCAGCATAGCATAGTTGAGCTAATTGAATGGATTGAAGGGGCTGGTCTAAACCTATATATGTCTCTGGTTGTGGTTCTACTAATTGATATGCACTTGCAAGGACTCACAGAGGAACATCTGGAGAAATTTCTGAAATGCCAGTTCGCTGCTGTTGTTACTGCACGATCGGGAATCTTTCGGAGGGAATGCCTCAAAATCCCCAGCTTTGCCTGCTGTTGGCGACTGAGATTGAAGTCAAATCGTTCGGATAGAGATGGCACTCAGTACTTGGTGTTGGAGAGCTGATCGGAGGTTCGAAGTTTTCGGATGACTCAGAGTCAGACTGTGGTCGGGCATGGCAGGGAGAGTTTTTCTTCCTTCTCCTGTCTGCGTGAGATGTGGGACATTTGAGAGACTCTGAACTTTTTACTGTGCTCATGGACTTCTTCATCAAGTTATGGTATTGTTGCACTGTTGTAACTATATGTTATAATTATGTGGTTTTGTTACGTTTTTTCAGTCTTGGTCTGTCCTGTCTTTTGTGATATCACACTGGAGGAAATATTGTATCATTTCTTAATGCATGCATTACTAAATGACAATAAAAGAGGACTGCGTGTCTTCATAATCTAATGTACCTTCAGATTAGATAACTGAATGATTCCCTTCCCGCATACTGAACAGGTGAAAGGCCACACGCCAGTGTGAACTCGATGGTGTGTCTGTAGGGAAGATAATGGAGTGAAACCCTTCCCACAGTCTAAACAGGTAAGCTCCCTCTACCCAGTGCAAGCTCACTGGTGTGTCTGTAGGGAATTTAATTATTTGAAATCCTTCCCACAGTCCAAACAGGTGAACTCCCTCTCCCCAGTGTGAACTCGCAAATGTGTCTGTAGGGAAGATAATTGAGTGAATCCCTTCCCACAATCCAAACAAGTGAACGGTCTCTCCCCAGTGTGAACTCGCTGGTGTGTCTGTAGGGAAGATAATTGAGTGAATCCCTTCCCACAGTCTGAACAAGTGAACGGCCTCTCCCCAGTGTGAATTCGCTGGTGTGTCTGCAGGGAAGATAATTGAGTGAATCCCTTTCTACACACTGAACAGCTGAATGGCCTCTCCCCGGTGTGAACTCGCTGGTGTGTTTGCAGGGAAGATAACTGAGTGAATCCCTTTCCACACACTGAACAAGTGAATGGCCTCTCCCCGGTGTGAACTCGCTGGTGCGTCTGTAGGGAAGATAACTGAGTGAATCCCTTTCCACACACTGAACAGCAGAATGGCCTCACCCCAGTGTGAATTCGTCGGTGTGCCTCTAGGGAAGATGACTGAGTGAATCCCTTCCCACAGTCTGAACAGATGAATGGCCTCTCCCCAGTATGGACACGATGGTGTACCAATAGGGCAGATGATTGACTGAATCCCTTCCCACACACGGAACAGGTGAATGGCCTCTCCCCAGTCTGAACTCGCCGATGTCCCTGTAGGTGTCGTGATCGACTGAATCCTTTCTCACACACTGAACTTGTGAATAGCCTCTCCCTAGTGTGAACTCGCTGATGTCCCTGTAGGGAAGATAACTGAGTGAATCCCTTCCCACACACTGAACAGTTGAATGGTCTCTCTCCAGTGTGAACTCGTTGGTGTGCCTGTAGGGAAGATAACTGAGTGAATCCCTTCCCACAGTCTGAACAGGTGAATGGCCTCTCTCCAGTGTGAACACGCTGATGTGCCTTGAGAGAAGATAATTGACTGAATCCCTTCCCACAGTCTGAACAGGTGAACGGCCTCTCCCCAGTGTGAACTCGCTGGTGGACCAATACAGCAGATGATCGAGTGAACCCCTTCCCACACACTGAGCAGATGAATGGCCTCTCCTCAGTGTGAACTCGTTGGTGTCCCTGCAGGTGATGTGATCGGCAAAATCTCTTCTCACGCACTGAACTGGTGAATGGCCTCTCCCCAGTGTGAACTCGCTGATGTGTTTGTAAAGAAGATAATTGAGTGAATCTCTTTCCACAGTCTGAACAATGGAACGGCTTCTCCCCAGTGTGAACTCGCCAGTGTGTCTGTAGGGAAGATAATTGAGTGAATGTCTTTTGACAGACTGAACAACTGAAGGGCCTCACACCAGTGTGAATTCGTCGGTGTGCCTCAAGGGAAGATGACTGAGTGAATCCCTTCCCACAGTCTGAACATGTGAACGGCCTCTCCCCAGTATGGACACGATGGTGTACCAATAGGGCAGATGATTGACTGAATCCCTTCCCACACACAGAACAGGTGAATGGCCTCTCCCCAGTCTGAACTCGCTGATGACTCTGTAGGTGACAAGATGGACTGAATTCTTTCTCACACACTGAACTGGTGAACAGCCTCTCCCCAGTGTGAACTCGCTGGTGTGCCTGTAGGGAAGATGACTGAGTGAATCCCTTCCCACAGTCCGAACAGGTGAATGGCCTCTCCCCAGTGTGAATTCTCTGCTGTGCCAGTAGGGCAGATGAATGACTGTACCCTTTCCCACACACTGAGCAGGTGAATTGCCTCTCCCCACTGTGAACCCGGTGCTGTCCCTGTAGGTGACAAGATCGACTGAATCCCTTCACACAAACTGAACTGATGAACAGCCTCTCCCCAGTGTGAACTCGCTGGTGTGTCTGCAGGGAAGATAATTGAGTGAATCCCGTTCCACACACTGAACAAGTGAATGGCCTCTCCCCAGTGTGAACTCGCTGGTGTGCCTGCAGGGAGGATAACTGAGTGAATCCCTTTGCACACACTGAACAGGTGAATGGCCTCTCCCCAGTATGAACTCGCTGGTGTACCAGTAGGGCAGATGATCGATTGAACCTCTTCCCACAGTCTGAGCAGATGAACATCTCCCCAGTGTGAAATGACAGGTATGCTAATAGATCCGATGACAAAGTCAATCCTTTCCTACAGTCTGAACAGTTGAACAGCCTCTCACCAGTGTGAACACACTCATATCTAGGCAGGTCAGATAACCAAGGGAATCTCTTTCCACACACGGAATCATTGAAGACTCTGTTCCTTGTGAACTCACTGATGTGAATTTTCTGACGTACCGTCAGTGTGGGCAACAGACTAAATCACTTCATTCAGACAGAACCGGTGGAGCATCTCACTGTGGTGTGAACTTGCTGATGTATCTTCATGCTGAGTCACTGAGTAGATCCTGTCCCACACACAGAACAGGTGATTGGCGTCTTCACTCTGTAAACTCACAGGTGTTTCTGTGGCTTGCTGAGTGAGAGAATCTCACACTGAGAAAGTCCCTTGGCATCAAATACCGGTGTGTTCTCAGCACCTCATTTCCAGCAGACTTCAGAGTTACTACATAAAACTTCACTTCAGACACAAAGCATTTTTCCAGCTGGGATGAGATACTTCTTCATCTCCTAAGATCAACAATGGATATATTGGTGTTACAATGGAAATAGCTGGTCACTCCTCAAATATCTGGACAAAGACAGCAAACCTGAAATTCTGTTCTGTATGAGATTCCTGCACACAAATTCTTTGTCATTTCCAACCTGTAAAAAGATTTACAAAAGACATCAATGGGTGAAGGGCAGCATTTCAGATGAGATAATTTTAGTCTCTATAATGATGTTTGATATCACACTGTTACAGCGAGGTTTGACCCAAGTTCAAGAAACAGATCCTAATCTAACTGGGACAGATCAGGGATCTGGACTGACCATTCAGTTCCCCGACTGTTTTCCTGTCTATATCAGAATGGGCCATTCCACCCATCTTCAATCTGTGACATGGCTCAATTTGTCTCTCTTAATTTGTATCATCTCAAGCTCTGTTCATGTTCTACAGAGTCCCGGCAATTCTGGACAATGTTTCCCAGCCTCTGCATGTCACCTTTGCTGAACATAGGAACACTTTTAGTAAAACAACTGCGCTGCACCAAAGAGCACTTTATGAGCTCATTCTTACCCATAAGACCATGAGACGTAGGAACAGAATTAGGCCATCTGGTTCACTGAGTCTGCTCCGCCATTCAATCATGGTTGATTCTTTTATTTTATCTCTTCCTGAACCTTAATTCTCGGCTTTCTCTCCGTAACCTTTGATGCCATGTCCAATCAAGAACCATCAATCTCTGCCTTAAATACACCGAACAACCTGGCGTCCACAGCTGCATGTGGCAACAAATTCCACAAACTCACCACCCTTTGGCTAAAGAAATTTCTCCGCATCTCTGTTTGAAAGGGCATCCCTCTATCCTGAGGTTGTGCCCTCTTGGCCTAGGCTCTCCCACCAAGAGAAACATCCTTTCCACATCTACCCTGTCTAGGCCTTTCAACATTCAAAAGGTTGCAATGAGATTCGCCATCATCCTTCTGAATTTCAGTGAGCCATCAAACAAAGTAGCAAATGAAATACAATGTTGGAAAATGTATGATTGTGCACTTTGGTGGAAAAAATAAGTGGGCAATTATTTAGATGGGGTGAGAATTCAAAATGCAGAGATGCAAGGGGACTTGGGAGTCCTTGTGCAGGATACCCTAAAGGTTAACCTCTATATTAAGACAATGGTGAAGAAGGTGAATGGAATGTTGACATTCATTTCTAGAGGTATAAAATATAAGAGCAGGGGAAGTCTCCTCTCAGCAGCCCATGGAGTAAGACGTGTGTTGGCGCTACTCCTTCCTTTTACAACTTACTTTCCACTGCTAGTTTTGTTTAAACTTTGAAGATTTATTACTTTCAGTGAAGGATTTACGATTTAATTACAATAGCTGGAACCCAAACTGGAACTGAATTAGGAGGTGGCAAAATTGTTTCCGAAGCTGAACAAACAAAGGAGTCAGAGGAAGTCTCCACTTCATAAAGAATGTTTTCTTTGATGCAAGATATTAACACCAAGATCGGAATGGTGGATACCAAGATTGATAAACTGACGAATGCTAATGAAAGGCTTGAAAAAACCGTTTCTGCTGTCCAGGAATCTTTGAGGAATCTAGAATTTCAATATCAGACGCTTAAAAAGGACACTAATAGAATCAAAAGAGAACAGGAGACAGTGAATCAAGTGATTAATGAACAAGAATTAAAGATATCTACTATGGAATTGTTGAGCTTTCTTCGGAATTATTAAGAATTAAGAAAACAACGGATCTGAAAAGCAGGAGTCGTAGGATGAATTTACACATACTGGGTTTGCCTGAAAACATGGAAACCGGTGAGCCACTGAAGTTTTACATGAATATGCTATACTCACTTTTTAGTGAGGTACTTGAAGCTCCTCCGATGATAGATAGAGCCCACCGAATCCTCCGCCTGAAGCCTTCCATTGAGTTGAAACCTCGCCCGGCAATTACTTTATTACTAAAGAAGCAATTCTTCGAGATGCTAGGAAGCAGGGGAAGCTAATTTATAATGGAGTAGAGATTCGCATAGTTGAAAATTTTGCCCCACAGGTTTATGCAAAAAGAATTAAATTTCAGGAAGTGATAGCTGAACCTTATAAGAACTGTCGCCCCTCTTTGCGTAATACAGCTCGTTTGAGAATCTCCCCGCCTAATGCCTGCCCAAAATGATTTGACTCCTCAGAAAAGGCTTGGAAATTTATAAAGGAGTTTAAGCCTGTCTTGCAAGCAATTTAAACACTTAATACTCAGCTGGGAGTCCTTTGTAGCTGGTTAAACACTTAATCCTTAGCTGGAACTCGTTTGTAGTTGGATTGTTGGAAGTTTAATATACATTTTATGTCTGCCCAGACATCATTTTGGCTGTTTTATTTTTTCCTTTAGGTTTTACTCTTCTTCTTTTATATCTTGATTTGCTTTTTGTCCCTTTTTTTAAGCTTATTTTTTTTATTTTCTTTCTTTTCCTTAATAAAAAATATTTAGAATTATTGTTTGCTTTAATACTCAATACAGTTTTGGATTTATTATATGTACATGTACTTATTTTTTCCCTTGGTTTGTAACAGTAACACCAGTCGTAACGTATTAGTTAGTTGGATCTATCTTTTTTGAATATACGATCAATTTTAATTCAATGAATTTAAGATGGCCGCTGTTAACTACGCTTTAGCCTCTGTTAGACATAATATCAAAACATTTGGAATTTGTTTATTTCTTCATGTATGTGTTGTAGTATCTTTAGTCAGTGGTATTAACGCTTAATTTTTTAAGAACAGGCTGCCTATTGGAGACACAGGATAAGGGATATAGTTCAGCATGCTGTCCGCCTATTGGATGGTTTTCGGGCTTTGGGGGGAGGAGGGGTGGGGCTATTAGGTTTTTTCGGCTGGGCAGTCCTGAGAGGTTTTCCTGTCAATCATGTTTTTTTTCTCTCTGATGGAATCCACATTCTGTTCTTCCCTGCGGGTTTGGTCTGTGCTGGTGCACTAACTTATTGTATTAAATTTTAAATTAAAGCCTTGTTATGGATGTTAATAAAATTAATATCATCTCTTGGAACCTGAATGGCTTGAACCAACCTATTAAGCGCAGAAAGATCTTTAAGAAATTAAGAACACTCCAAGCTGATATTATGTTTGTGCAGGAGACCCATATCTGTAGGGAGGATGAAAACCACTTTTTTAAATTTTGGAAGGATTCTCAGTTTCACTATTCATCAGTTACTAAAATCAGAGGGGTATCTATTTTTATTAATTCTAAAATCCCTTTTGTACATTTTAATACTGTCACTGATTCAATTGGAAGATACTTAACTGTTACTGGTTTGTTATAAGACCATAAGACAAAGGAGCAGAAGTCAGCCATTCGGCCCATCAAGTCTGCCTTGCCATTTTATCATGAGTTGATCCATTCTCCCATTTAGTCCCACTCCCCCACCTTCTCACCATAACCTTTGATGCCCCGGCTACTCAGATACCTATCAATCTCTGCCTTAAATACACCCAATGACTTGGCCTCTTCTGCCGCCCGTGGCAACAAATTCCATAGATTCACCACGTTCTGGCTAAAAAAATTTCTTTGCATCTCTGTTCTGAATGGGCGCCCTTCAATCCTTAAGTCATGCCCTCTCGTACTAAACTTCCCCCATCATGGGAAAAAACTTTGCCACATCCACTCTGTCCATGCCTTTCAACATTTGAAATGTTTCTATGAGGTCTCCCCTCATTCTTCTAAACTCCAAGGAATACAGTCCAAGAGCAAACAAACGTTCCTCATATGTTAACCCTCTCATACCCGGAATCATTCTGTCATTCTGGTGAATCTTCTCTGTACCCTCTCCAATGTCAGCACATCCTTTCTTAAATAAGGAGACCAAAACTGCCCACAGTATTCCAAGTGAGGTCTCACCAGCGCCTTATAGAGCCTCAACATCACACACACACCTGCTCCTCTACTCTATTCCTCTAGAAATGAATGCCAACATTGCATTCGCCTTCTTCACCACCAACTCAACCTGGAGGTTAACCTTAAGGGTATCCTGTACAAGGACTCCCAAGTCCCATTGCATCTCAGAACTTCGAATTCTCTCCCCATTTCAATAATAGTCTGCCTGTTTATTTCTTCTGCCAAAGTGCAGAACCATACACTTTCCAACACTGTATTTCATTTGCCACTTCTTTGCCCATTCTTCCAATCTATCCAAGCCTCTCTGCAGACTCTGTTTCCTCAGCACTACCAGCCTCTCCAACTATCTTCATATCATCAGCAAACTTAACCATAAAGCCATCTATTCCATAATCCAAATTCTTGATGTACAGTGTGAAAAGTGGCCCCAACACGGACCCCTGTGGAACACCACTGGTAACCGGCAGCCAACCAGAATAGGATCCCTTTATTCCCACTCTGTTTCCTGCCAATCAGCCAACGCTCTATCCGCGTATGTAACTTTCCCATAATTCCATGGGCTCTTATCTTGTTAAGTAGCCTCATGTGTGGCACCTTGTCAAACGCCTTCTGAAAATCCAAATATACAACATCCACTGCATCTCCCTTGTCTAGCCTACTTGTAATTTCCTCAAAAAATTGTAATAGGTTTGTCAGGCAGTATTTTCCTTTAAGGAATCCATGCTGAGTTCTGCCTATCTTGTCATATGCCTCCAGATACTCCATAACCTCATCCTTGACAATTGACTCCAACAACTTCCCAACCACCGATGTCAAGCTAACAGGTCTACAACTTCTTTTTTGCTTCCTTGCCCCCTTCTTAAATAGCAGAGTGACATTTGCAATCTTCCAGTATGCCAGTCCGGGAGATTTATCTATCTTTAGACTATTCAGCTTCCTGAGTATTTTCTCTGTCGAAATTGTGAGTGCGCATACTTCTCTTCCCTGCCACCCTTGAGTGTCTGGTATACTGCTGATGTCTTCCTCAATGAAGACTGATGCAAAATACTCGTTCAGTTCCTCCACCATCTCCTTATCTCTCATTACAATTTCTCCAGCATCATTTCCTATCGGTCCTATATCTACTCTCACCTGACTTTTACTCTTTATATACTTGAAAAAGTTTTTAGTATCCTCTTTGATATTATTTGCTAGCTTCCTTTCATAGTTCATCTTTTCCCTCCAGATGATCTTCCTGGTTTCCTTTTGTAAGCTTTTAAAAACTTCCCAATCCTCTGTCTTCCCACTAATTTTTGCTTCCTTGTATGCCCTCTCCTTTGCTTTAACTTTGGCTTTGACTCTCTTGTCAGCCACAGTTGCATCCTTTTTCCATTCAAAAATTTCTTCTTTTTTGGAATATACCTGTCTTGCACCTTCCTCACTTCTCGCATAAACTCCAGCCACTGCTGCTGTGCTGTCTTTCCCGCCAGTGTCCCTTCCAGTCAACTTTGGCCAGTTCCTCTCTCATGCCACTATACTTTACTCCACTGAAATACCGACACATCAGATTTCGGCTTCTCTTTTTCAAATTTCACAGTGACCTCAATCATGTTATGATCACTGCCTCCAAAAGGGTTCCATCACCTCAATCTCTCTAATCACCTCCAGTTCATTACACAATACCCAATCCAGTACAGCCGATCCCCTAGTGGGCTCAACAACAAGCTGTTCTAAAAAGCCATCTTGGAGACATTCTACAAATCCTCTCTCTTGAGATCCCGTGCCGACCTGATTTTCCCAATCCACTTGCATGTTAAAATCCCCCACAATTATCATAACACTGCCCTTCTGACAAGCCTTTTTATTTCCTGTTGTAATTTGTAGTCCACATCCCTGCAGCTGTTTGGAGGCCTGTATCAGGGTCCTTTTACCCCTGCGATTTCTTAGCTCAACCCATAAAGATTCTGCACCTTCTGATCCTATGTCCCATCTTTCTAATGATATAATATCATTTCTTACCAATAAAGCCAAACCTCCCCCTCTGCCTACCTTCCTACCCTTCCGATACACCATGTATCCTTGGATGTTCAGCTCCCAGAGACATGCATCCTTTAGCCACGTCTCAGTGATGGCCACAATATCATACCTGCCAATCTGTAGTTGTACAGCAAGATCATCCACCTTATGCTGCGTGCATTTAAGTATAACACCTTATGTGGTTAAAAGATGGCTTTGGTGTGTGTGTAGATACCGAGTGTAGATAGCTCTGAATTTTTTAAGAAGTTATTTTCTGCATTGCAGAATTTAAATGAATATAAAGCTGATTATGGGTGGTGACTTTAACTGTTGTCTCAATCCCTCGATTGATAGGCCATCAACCAAAGATGGCTTCCTAATAAGGCTGCGACCTGTATTAATTCTTCTTTATTTGGTGGATATTTGGAGATTTCTACATCCTAAAGATAAATATTCAAGAATTGTTTATTTTTTGTTGGATACACAATTGGTGCCTTTTGTTGCTGACTGTGTGTATGACGCTATTGTGTTGTTGGATCATGTGCCCATGAAACTAATACTGAAGTTTCTTGATAATATACGGAATGCATCTTAGCGGAAATTTAATGCTACACTGCTACATGATTCAGCATTTCTAAGTTTTATTAAAGAACAAATTTCTCTATTTTTTGAATTAAATACAACTCAGGGTATGTCAAATTTGGTTATTTGGGATGCAATGAAATATTTTCTTAGGGGACAGATAATTTCATATTCAGCAGCTTTAAGGAAAACTAAAGCTGAACCTTTAGTGTTTACTAACAGGATTAAAGAAATAGACATAGAACATAGAACAGTACAGCACATCCAGGCCCTTCGGCCCACAATGTTGTGCCGACCCTCAAACCCTACCTCCCATATAAGCCCCCACCTTAGATTCCTCCATATACCTGTCTAGTAGTCTCTTAAACTTCACTAGTGTATCTCCCTCCACCACTGACTCAGGCAGTGCATTCCACGCACCAACCACTCTCTGAGTAAAAAACCTTCCTCTAATATCCCCTTTAAACTTCCCACCCCTTACCTTAAAGCCATGTCCTCTTGTATTGAGCAGTGGTGCCCTGGGGAAGAGGCGCTGGCTATCCATTCTATCTATTCCACTTATTATCTTGGATACCTCTTATCATGTCTCCTCTCATCCTCCTTCTCTCCAAAGAGTAAAGCCCTAGCTCCCTTAATCTCTGATCATAATGCATACTTGCTAAACCAGGCAGCATCCTGGTAAATCTCCTCTGTACCCTTTCCAATGCTTCCACATCCTTCCTCTAGTGAGGTGACCAGAACTGGACACAGTACTCCAAGTGTGGCTGAACCAGAGTTTTGTAGAGCTGCATCATTACATCGCGACTCTTAAACTCTATCCCTCAACTTATGAAAGCTAACACCCCATGAGCTTTCTTAACCACCCTATCCACCTGTGAGGCAACTTTCAGGGATCGGTGGACATGTACCCGAGATCCCTCTGCTCCTCCACACTACCAAGTATCCTGCCATTTACTTTGTACTCTGCCTTGGAGTTTGTCCTTCCAAAGTGCACCACCTCACACTTCTCCGGGTTGAACTCCATCTGCCACTTCTCAGCCCACTTCTGCATCCTATCAATGTCTCTCTGCAATCTTTGACAATCCTCTACACTATCTACAACACCACCAACCTTTGTGTCGTCTGCAAACTTGCCAACCCACCCTTCTACCCCCACATCCAGGTTGTTAATAAAAATCACGAAAAGTAGAGGTCCCAGAACAGATCATTGTGGGACACCACTACTGACAATCCTCCAACCTGAATGTACTCCCTCCACCACCACCCTCTGCCTTCTGCAGGCAAGCCAATTCTGAATCCACCTGGCCAAACTTCCCTGGATCTCATGCCTTCTAACTTTCTGAATAAGCCTACCATGTGGAACCTTGTCAAATGCCTTACTAAAATCCATATAGATCACATCCACTGCACTACCCTCATCTATCTGCCTGGTCACCTCCTCAAAGAACTCTATCAGGCTTGTTAGACACGATCTGCCCTTCACAAAGCCATGCTGACTGTCCCTGATCAGACCATGATTCTCTAAATGCCTATAGATCCTATCTCTAAGAATCTTTTCCAACAGCTTTCCCACCACAGACGTAAGACTTACTGGTCTATAATTACCTGGATTATCCCTACTAACTTTTTTGAACAAGGGAACAACATTCGTCCCCCTCCAATCCTCCAGTACCATTCCCGTGGACAACGAGGACATAAAGATCCTAGCCAGAGGGTCAGCAATCTCTTCTCTCGCCTCGTGGAGCAGCCTGGGGAATATTCCGTCAGGCCCCGGGGACTTATCTGTCCTAATGTATTTTAACAACTCCAACACCTCCTCTCCCTTAATATCAACATGCTCCAGAACATCAACCTCACTCATATTGTCCTCACCATCATCAAGTTCCCTCTCATTGGTGAATACCGAAGAGAAGTATTCATTGAGGACCTCGCTCACTTCCAGAGCTTCCAGGCACATCTTCCCACCTTTATCTCTAATCGGTCCTACCTTCACTCCTGTCATCCTTTTTTTCTTCATATAATTGAAGAATGCCTTGGGGTTTTCCTTTACCCTACTCACCAAGGCCTTCTCATGCCCCCTTCTTGCTCTTCTCAGCCCCTTCTTAAGCTCCTTTCTTGCTTCCCTATATTCCTCAATAGACCCATCTGATCCTTGCTTCCTAAACCTCATGTATGCTGCCTTCTTCCACCTGACTAGATTTTCCACCTCACTTGTCACCCATGGTTCCCTCACCCTACCATTCTTTATCTTTCTCACCGGGACAAATTTATCCCCAACATCCCGCAAGAGATCTCTAAACATAGACCACATGTCCATAGTACATTTCCCTGCAAAAACATCATCCCAATTCACACCCGCAAGTTCTAGCCTTATAGCCTCATAATTTGCCTTTCCCCAATTAAAAATTTTCCTGTCCTCTTTGATTCTATCCTTTTCCATGATAATTATAAAGGCCAAGGAGCGGTGGTCACTGTCCCCTAGATGCTCACCCACTGAGAGATCTGTGACCTGACCCGGTTCATTACCTAGTACTAGATCTAGTATGGCATTCCCCCTGGTCGGCCTGTCCACATACTGTGACAGGAATCCATCCTGGACACGCTTAACTAATTCTGCCCCATCTAAACCCTTGGAACTAATCAGGTGCCAATCAATATTAGGGAAGTTAAAACAACCCTGTTATTTTTGCACCTTTCCAAAATCTGCCTCCCAATCTGCTCCTCTGTATCTCTGCTGCTACCAGGGGGCCTATAGAATACCCCCAGTAGAGTAACTGCTCCCTTCCTGTTCCTGACTTCCACCCATATTAACTCAAAAGAGGAACCTGCTACATTACCCACCCTTTCTGTAGCTGTAATAGTATACCTGACCAGTAATGCCACCCCTCCTCCCCTTTTTCCGCCCTCTCTATCCCTTTTAAGGCACTGAAATCCAGGAATATTGAGAATCCATTGGTGCCTGGTGCCAGCCAAGGCTCTGTAATGGCCACTACATCATAATTCCATGTATGTATCCAAGCTCTCAGTTCATCACCTTTGTTCCTGATGCTTCTTGCATTGAGGTACATACATTTCAGCCCTTCTACCTTACTGTCTTTACACCGTTTATTCTGCTTCTCTTTCCTCAAAGCCTCTCTGTATGCTAGATCTGGCTTTACTCCATGCACTTCTTTCACTGCTCTATCGCTCTGGGTCCCATCCCCCTTGCAAATTAGTTTAAACACTCCCGAACCATGCTAGCAAACCTACCTGCAAGGATATTGCACCCCCTCGAGTTCAGGTGCAACCCATCCAATCTGTACAGGTCCCATCTTCCTCAGAAGAGATCCCAATGATCTAAAAATCTAAAACCCTGCTCCCTGCACCAACTCCTCAGCCACACATTCAACTGCCATCTCCTCCAATTCTTACCGTCTCTGTCACGTAGCACTGGCAGCAATCCTGAGAATGTCACCCTTGAGGTCCTGTTCTTCAGCCTTCTGCCTAATTCCCGAAACTCACACTTCAGGACCTCATCCCTCTTCCTGCCTACGTTGTTGGTCCCAACATGTATCACGACTTCTGGTTGCTTTCACTCTCATACCAGGATGTTGTGCACCCGGTCAGAGACATCCCGGACTCTGGCACCCAGGAGGCAACAAACCATGTGGGTGTCCTTCTCACGTCCACAAAATCTCCTGTCTGCTCCCCTGACTATAGAGTCTCCAATGACGACAGCTCTCCTCTTCTCCGTCCCACCCTTCTGCACCACAGGGTCAGACTCAGTGCCGGAGGCCCTGCCACCGTGGCTCACACCTGGTCAGTCGTCCCCACCAACAGTATCCAGGACGGTAAACTTATTATTCAGGGGAATGGATACAGGGGTGCTCTGCACTACCTGTCTGCTCACCTTCGCTTTCCCCCCTCTGACTGTCACCCAACGACCTGCTTCCGACAGCCTAGGTGTGACTACCTCCCTGTAGCTCTCATCTATGACTGCCTCATTCTCCCTTATGAGCCGAAGGTCATCCAGCTGCTGCTCCAGATTCCTTACATGGTCTTCCAGATCGCCCAGCTGTATGCATTTCTGGCAGATGTCACTCTGCGGGAGAGGGGCGTTCCCCCAAGACTGCCACATCTCACATGAGAGACACATCACCGTCTCAGGAGACATTGTAAAAACTAACTGCGAGCTAGCTTGTCCTCTGCCTCTTCTCGTCGAAGCCTCTCGAGTCAAAGCCTCAAAGCTCCACTCCTTCATTGGCCCACTCACTCACTGGCCGCTTCGCTTGAGCTATCCCTCTATTTATCTGTTTGAGCTTTTCAAAATGTTTGGTCACCTGACCTCGACTGCCCAATCAGCTGCTTTCTGCTGAGTCTGAGCTATTCAAATCTTGATTGTATAATCAACGGCTTACTGCTGATCTATTCTAATCTTGATTGATTTGATTGCACAGACCAACTGCCAAAACTGCCAGAATCTCTCGAGTCAAAGCCTCAAGCTCCACTGCTTCACTGGCCCACTCACGCACTGGCCGCTTCGCTTGAGCTATCCCTCTATTTATCTGTTTGAGCTTTTCAAAATGTTTATTCAGTAACACCTAGTGAAGATTTATATAAGGAAAGGGTGGAACTTCAAACACAGGATGACCTGCTTTTGACTTTTCCTATTAGACTGCAACTTCTGAAATCTAAAAGTCAATTTTATATACAAGTGAATAAGTCAGGTAAACAGTTGGCCGGTCAACTTAAAGCAGCTATGGCTAGAAGGCAGATTTTGAAAATACAAAGAACTGATAGAACTGAAACGTCAGATTGTCAGGAAATTAATAAGGTATTTTTGGATTTTTACTCTAACCTTTATAAATTTGATTCTCCAGACAATACTACTCTTATGAATAGATTCTTGCAAAGATTGAATTGTCACATGCTCAAGGAGATCTGTGTTTTTTTTTGTGAGAATGATGTAATGGTCTTTTGGAGGTCACTTGATGTGATTTTCCCACCAATGTGAGGTCACGTGATGGCATGTGCCCCATGACTATATAAGGATCGACCCAGGAGACGCAGTTGGTTTTTAGTTTGTAGATTTCCAGGTAGAATGTGCTGTATCTCCGTTTCTGTTGCGTGTTCATTTTTAAAATAGTTTTGCGTTCTATTGCAAGATACCATATTATTGGACTGGAAATTTTTGGCTAGATGTGTTGATTTACCCAATTCCAACAGTAGAAGGGAGAGTGAAGAATTTATCGAAGTACAGGACCGAAGGATTGAGAGAAGTCAGCATCGTTTGGCAGTTTAATAAAGGATCGACCTTATTGAGGCTTCATTGAAGGAGTAGCTACCTGCATCGGAGATAACTCTTTCCAAAAAGAGCAAGGAGTTCATGCAATGGTGCTCTCTCTCTAAAAGAATTTAAGGTCAGTTGTTTTAAACTGTTTATTTTCAGCATCGTGAATCCTGTGGACAGAACCAGCAGGAAAGTTGCGTCTGTGAAGAAATCCTTTTCCAGAGAAGTCTCTCCCAATTGAACGTGTAAATCTGTTGGACTTTCGAATTTACGATTTTAAGAACTATATCTGACTTTATCGCTTTAAGAACTGTTTTCGCATTTAACGCTTTAAGAACCAGTGCCGAGTGACGGAGTGATTTGTTGAACAGCTGCATATCGGTTAACTTCCGGTTAAAGTTTTCGTTTGTTTTTTTTACCTTATCGTTTATCCGTGTTTAATAAATGTTTGCTTGTTTTTATATAACCTGTCTCGATTGATATTCATTGTTGCCGGTTACTTAACATAATCTGTGGGGGCTCGGCCAGGAGATGTTCCGATTTTGAGTTCAAGTGCTGGTAATTGCCATTTTGATTTGGAAAAGGGAAATACCCGATTTTTTTTGGTTTGATTGGTGTGTGTGTTGTATTCGGCAACAATGGATATTGACGGGTTTTTGAAGACTCCTGACTCGGGATCTTTAGAGACTGCGAGAAAACCTGAGGTATTGGAGATTGCTAGGAAGTTGGATATTAAAGGAATTACGTGGAATTCCACCAAGGCATTCATACAAAAAAAAATCGCTGAACATTATATTAATTTGGAATTGTTTGATGCTGAGGTGTTAGAGAAGTTTCCAATGAGTAATTTAGAAATGCAGTTGCATCTTGAACAGTTAAAGTTTGAAAAATTTAAAGTGGAAATGGCCGAAAGAGAGGCTAATAAAATAAGGGAATTTGAAGAAAGAGAAGCTGATAACCAGAGGAAATTCGAACTACAGATGCAGAAATTAAAGTCCGGGAGTCAGTCTTCTGGTTCTACGAAACAGTTTACTGCTAGTCGTGAGGTTATTTTGGCTCCTCCATTTAATGAAGCTGATGTGGACACATATTTCCAACATTTCGAAACAGTTGCTCTGAGTTTAAAGTGGCCGAAAGACCAATGGCCAGTGATGTTACAAAGTGTAATTAAAGGCAAGGCACAACAAGTTTATACAGTTTTAAATGCTGAGCAAGCACTGGATTATGATATTGTTAAGCAGCACATATTAAAGGCATATGAGATGGTTCCGGAAGCGTATAGAGAAAGATTTAGAAGTTTAAAGAGATCAGTGGAAAAAACTTATGTGGAATTTGCCTATGAGAAATCTGTGTGTTTTGAGAGATGGGTTTCCTCTAAAAATGTAAATGGGGAGTATAATAAATTAAGAGAGTTGATTTTGCAGGAGGAATTTAAAAGAAGCATTCCTGTTGAAGTGAGAACATACTTAAATGAACAGGACACTGCTACATTGCAGGAGATTGCTAAATTGGCTGATGAGAATGTTTTAATTCACAAGAATAAATTTTCTCCAGGTAAAATTTTTAAAAGGAAAACTAGCACAGAGAGTCAAGGTAAACCAGAAATTAAATCTGAAGTTAGTGAGATAAGTAAGGATGAAGGGAGACATGTGAAGGAAGGACATTTTGTATTATTTGTAATTATTGTAAAAAACCTGGACATGTAGTAGCTAATTGCTTCCGATTGAAACGGAAAGAGAAAGAAGCGGTCCCAGGTGCTTGTATGCAGCATATTGAAAAACCTGTAAAACCACAGGGTTTAGAAAATATTAATGAAGATGTGTCAGAGTCTGACCAAGTGAAGAAGGGATATGAAGCTTTTATAACAGAAGGATTTATATCCTTGAATGAAGGATCCAAGTCAGTACCAATAAGGATACTTAGAGATACTGGAGCTTCACAATATTAGACAGTGTGCTAAGGTTTAGTGATGAGTCTGACATTGGTGAGGTAAATTACATAAGAGGAGTAGGGAGTGCCCTTATGCCAGTACATTTACATAGAGCAAATTTAAGGTCAGGATTAGTTACAGGGGTTGTTAAAGCAGGACTACAATCTAGTTTACCTGTGAATGATGTTTCTCTTTTGTTAGGGAATGATTTAGCAGGTGGACAAGTTTTCCTGAAGTGCATTTGACAATAAATTCAAATTCTGAGGAACCACAGAGGGATTCTAACACAGATTCTTCCTGTGTTGTAACTAGAGCTATGGCTAAAAAGACTGATGTAAAGAATGAGGTTGTTACCTATGACAGTTCAAATCAAGAATCAAATTTTGAGGATGTATCAGAAACTTTTTTGCCTACATTATTTGATCAGGATTTTGATGGTAAGTCTGACCAGGAAGATTTGTCTTTATCTCGGAAGGAAATGATAGCAGAGCAGGGTAGAGATCCTGAGATAGTTAAATTAAAAGAACAAGCTCTTCCAGATAGTGAAATGGAAAAAGTACCAGCTGGATATTATTTTGAAAAGGGGGTATTAATGAGAACCTACAATTCCTGCTGGTGAGGAATGGGAAGTTAATCATCAGTTAGTAGTTCCTAAAATTTACCGAAATGAGATTTTAACTATGGCTCATAGTATTCCTTTGGGTGGTCACTTAGGTGTAAAGAAAACTATGAACAAAATTTCTAAACATTTTTATTGGCCTGGTGTAAGACGAGATGTGGCGTCATTTTGTAGAACATGTCATACGTGTCAAACTGTTGGTAAACTCCAGTGGCCCCACTGCAACCAATTCCAGTATTCGGTGAGCCGTTCTCAAAAACCATTGTGGACTGTGTAGGTCCTTTGCCAAAAACTAAAATTGGACATCAATATTTATTAACTATTATGTGCACAGAGTCTAGGTTTTCAAAGGCAGTACCTCTTAGGATTATACAGCCAAAACTGTGACAAAGGCACGTATAAAATTCTTTACTTATTTGGGGTTGCCTAAGGAAATACAATCAGATCAAGGTAGTAATTTTATGTCGGGGTTGTTTCAGCAGATAGTTTATAAACTGGGGGCAAAACAGATTATTTCCTCGTCTATCATCCAGAATCACAAGGAGCCTTGCAGAGATTTCATTCTACACTAAAAACTATGATCAGGACATATTGTGTGGAAAATGAAAAGGACTGGGATGAAGGTATACATTTACTACTTTTTGCAGTAAGGGAGGCAGTACAGGAATCATTAGGTTTTAGTCCTTTTGAACTTGTGTTTGGACATAGAGTTCAAGGACCTTTGGCTTTGTTGAAGGAACAGTGGATTAATAAAGAAGTACACACTAGTTTGCTAGATTATGTTCTGAAATATAAAGACAGATTGTACAAAGCTTGTAGCTTGGCCAAGGAAAATTTAAAGTTAGCTCAAGAGAAGATGAAGACGTGGTACGATAAGGAAGCTAGGATGAGGTCATTTAAGCCTGGAGATAAGGTGTTGGTTCTTTTCCCAGTGCAAACGAACCCATTACAAGCCAAATTCCATGGTCCTTATGAGATTAAATCTAACGTAAATGATGTGGATTATGTGGTAAAAACCCCAGATCGGAGGAAGACAACACAGCTGTGTCATATAAATATGATAAAACCGTATTATGAGAGAAAGGTTGCTACTATGACTGTTGTGATCAATAATGAGTCTGATCTTGATGGAATCTTACTGGAGGATTTGTCTGAAACTCACTTTAAACCCAACATTATTTCAGCCAGGTTACCAAATTCAAAACTTCTGGAAAATATTGATGAAAAATGAGCTAATTTACGGCCAGAGCAGAGAGAGCAGATGAAACAGTTAATTTTTATATATATTTATTTCCAGACGTCCCTAGAAGAACCACCGCAGCTGCACATTATGTAGATGTTGGAGATGCAAAATCCATAAAACAACATCCATATCGAATGAACAGGGAAAAATGTGAACTTGCTGAACAAGAAATTAAGTATATGTTAGAGAATGATATTATTAGATATTCTAATTCGAATTGTAGTTCACCGTGTTATGGTGCCTAAGCCCGACCATAGTTTTAGGTTTTGTACAGATTACAGAAGGGTGAGTGCTGCGACAAAAACTGATGCATATCCAATCCCTAGAGTAGATGATTGTGTGGATAAAGTTGGACAGGCCAAATTCCTTACAAAAATTGATTTGTTAAAAGGTTATTGGAGTGTTCCATTTAAGGATAGAGGTAGAGAGATTTCAGCATTTGTAACCCCATCTGGGTTATATGAATATAATGTTCTTCCATTTGGGATGAAGAATGCACCAGGTACTTTTCAGAGGATGATTAATGGATTAAAAGATACAGATGCCTATATTGATGATTTGGTTACAGGGAATAATACGCGGAAAGCACATGTTATGGCAGTGGAGAAATTATTTGAGAGACTTTCAAAAGCTAACTTAACTATTAACTTCGCTAAGAGTAAATTTAGTCATGCCACAGTGACTTACCTTGGTTATGTTGTGGGTCAGGGAAAATTAGCACCTGTTCAAGCAAAAGTTCAGGCAATTTTAGAAGTACCCACTCCAACTGATAGAAAAACTCTCAGAAGATTCTCAGATATCACAGAAAATTTTGTAAGGATCTTGCAAACATTGTTCTTCCATTAACTAATCTCTTGAAGAAAAATGAGAAATTTGTTTGGATAGAGTCTTGTCGGGAGGCATTTGATAAATTGAAAGCTATAATGTGTAGTCAACCTATACTTAAATCTCCTCACTTTGAAAAACCATTTTCATTAGCTGTAGATGCTAGTGATGAAGCTGCAGGAGAAGTGTTACTTCAAAAAGATGATGGTGATGAAGTTGAACGTCCGGTAGCTTATTTTTCTAAGAAATTTAATGCCCATCAAAGAAATTATTCAACAATAGAAAAAGCATTGTTATCTCTTGTTTTAGCTTTACAACATTTTGAAGTGTACATTGGTTCTACTCATAAACCACTCACAGTTTATACAGATCACAATCCATCACTGTTTTTGAGTAAAATGAAAAACAAAAATAGATTATTAAATTGCAGTCTAATGTTACAGGAGTACAATATTTTGATCACTCATATTAAGGGTAAAGACAATATGATCACTGATTGTTTGTCTAGATGTCAAATGTACAATGAAAATTTGTTGTTTTGGAGTGATATTTTAACATTCGTAACATTCCCACTGTACATTAGTTTGTAAAGGGCTGAAAAATAAGATTGTATGTACTCTGTATTTTGTAAATTTTATACCTTTGTATTTTGTATAAATTGTTAAAATTTTGTTCAAGAGACCAAAAATGATCTTTTGGAGGTCACCTGATGTGATTTTCCCGCCAATGTGAGGTCACGTGATGGCATGTGCCCCATGGCTATATAAGGGTCGACCCAGGTGACGCAGTTGGTTTTTAGTTTGTAGATTTCCAGGTAGGATGTGCTGTATCTTCGTTTCTGTTGCGTGTTTGTTTTTGTGACACAGTTTCATTTTTAAAACGGTTTTGCGTTCTATTGCAAGATACCATATTATTGGACTGGAAATTTTTGGCTAGATGTGTTGATTTACCCAATTCCAACAGTAGAAGGGAGAGTGAAGAATTTATCGAAGTACAGGAGCGAAGGATCGAGAAAAGTCAGCATCGTTTGGCAGTTTAATAAAGGACCGACCTTATTGAGGCTTCATTGGAGGAGTAGCTACCTGCATCGGAGATAACTCTTTCCAAAAAGAGCAAGGAGTTCATGCAATGGTGCTCTCTCTCTAAAAGAATTTAAGGTCAGTTGTTTTAAACTGTTTATTTTCGGCATCGTGAATCCTGTGGACAGAACCAGCAGGAAAGTTGTGTCTGTGATGAAATCCTTTTCCAGAGAAGTCTCTCCCAATTGAACGTGCAAATCTGTTCGACTTTCAAATTTACCATTTTAAGAACTATATCTGACTTTACTGCTTTAAGAACTGTTTTCGCATTTAACGCTTTAAGAACCAGTGCCGAGTGACGGAGTGATTTGTTGAATGGCTGCATAACGGTTATCTTCCGGTTAAAGTTTTCATTTGTTTTTTTTAACCTTATGGTTTATCCGTGTTTAATAAATGTTTGGTTGTTTTTATATAACCTGTCTCGATTGATATTCATTGTTGCCAGTTACGTAACAGAATATACCCAAAATTTCTATTCAAGATTTGAATACATTAGATGTGACTATTAAACAAGAGGAAATAGCAAGGGCTATATCCTATTTTCAAACAGGTAAAGCTCCGGGACTGGATAGATTTACAGTAGAATGTTTTAAAACTTTTACTGAAATACTTACACCTCAGCTATCCCAAATTTTCACTGATCCTATATCCTCAGGGACCCTTCCGAAAACTTTTTATGCCCTTCCTTTGTTGCTAAACTGTTTTTTGATAGAACAGACACAAAAATGTTATCTTATATTTGGAATAATAAAAATCCTAGATTGAAACATAGAAACATAGAAAATAGGTGCAGGAGTAGGCCATTCGGCCCTTCGAGCCTGCACCGCCATTTATTATGATCATGGCTGATCATCCAACTCAGAACCCTGCCCCAGCCTTCCCTCCATACCCCCTGACCCCCGTAGCCACAAGGGCCATATCTAACTCCCTCTTAAATATAGCCAATGAACTGGCCTCAACTGTTTCCTGTGGCAGAGAATTCCACAGATTCACCACTCTCTGTGTGAAGAAGTTTTTCCGCATCTCGGTCCTAAAAGGCTTCCCCTCTATCCTCAAACTGTGGCCCCTCGTTCTGGACTTCCCCAACATCAGGAACAATCTTCCTGCATCTAGCCTGTCCAATCCCTTTAGGATCTTATACGTTTCAATCAGATTCCCCCTCAATCTTCTAAATTCCAACGAGTACAAGCCCAGTTCATCCAGTCTTTCTTTATATGAAAGTCCTGCCATCCCAGGAATCAATCTGGTGAACCTTCTTTGTACTCCCTCTATGGCAAAGATGTCTTTCCTCAGATTAGGGGACCAAAACTGCACACAATACTCCAGGTGTGGTCTCACCAAGGCCTTGTACAACTGCAGTAGTACCTCCCTGCTCCTGTACTCGAATCCTCTCGCTATAAATGCCAGCATACCATTCGCCTTTTTCACCGCCTGCTGTACCTGCATGCCCACTTTCAATGACTGGTGTATAATGACACCCAGGTCTCGTTGCACCTCCCCTTTTCCTAATCGGCCACCATTCAGATAATAATCTGTTTTCCTATTTTTGCCACCAAAGTGGATAACTTCACATTTATCCACATTAAATTGCATCTGCCATGAATTTGCCCACTCACCCAACCTATCCAAGTCACCCTGCATCCTCTTAGCATCCTCCTCACAGCTAACACTGCCACCCAGCTTCGTGTCATCTGCAAACTTGGAGATGCTGCATTTAATTCCCTCATCCAAGTCATTAATATATATTGTAAACAACTGGGGTCCCAGCACTGAGCCTTGCGGTACCCCACTAGTCACCGCCTGCCATTCTGAAAAGGTCCCGTTTATTCCCACTCTTTGCTTCCTGTCTGCTAACCAATTCTCCATCCACATCAATACCTTACCCCCAATACCGTGTGCTTTAAGTTTGCACACTAATCTCCTGTGTGGGACCTTGTCAAAAGCCTTTTGAAAATCCAAATATACCACATCCACTGGTTCTCCCCTATCCACTCTACTAGTTACATCCTCAAAAAATTCTATGAGATTCGTCAGACATGATTTTCCTTTCACAAATCCATGCTGACTTTGTCCGATCATTTCACCGCTTTCCAAATGTGCTGTTATCACATCCTTGATAACTGACTCCAGCAGTTTCCCCACCACCGACGTTAGGCTAACCGGTCTATAATTCCCTGGTTTCTCTCTCCCTCCTTTTTTAAAAAGTGGAGTTACATTAGCAACCCTCCAATCCTCAGGAACTAGTCCAGAATCTAACGAGTTTTGAAAAATTATCACTAATGCATCCACATTTCTTGGGCTACTTCCTTAAGCACTCTAGGATGCAGACCATCTGGCCCTGGGGATTTATCTGCCTTCAATCCCTTCAATTTACCTAACACCACTTCCCTACTAACATGTATTTCGCTCAGTTCCTCCATCTCACTGGACCCTCTGTCCCCTACTATTTCTGGAAGATTATTTATGTCCTCCTTAGTGAAGACAGAACCAAAGTAATTATTCAATTGGTCTGCCATGTCTTTGCTCCCCATAATCAATTCACCTGTTTCTGTCTGCAAGGGACCTACATTTGTCTTTACCAGTCTTTTCCTTTATACATATCTATAAAAGCTTTTACAGTCTGTTTTTATGTTCCCTGCCAGTTTTCTCTCATAATCTTTTTTCCCCTTCCTAATTAAGCCCTTTGTCCTCCTCTGCTGAACTCTGAATTTCTCCCAGTCCTCAGGTGAGCCACTTTCTCTGGCTAATTTGTATGCTTCTTCTTTGAAATTGATACTATCCCTAATTTCTCTTGTCAGCCACGGGTGCACTACCTTCCTTGATTTATTCTTTTGCCAAACTGGGATGAACAATTGTTGTAGTTCATCTATGCAACCTTTAAATAGAGTAAACCTCTATTACAGAAACTAAAAAAGCATGGTGGTATGGCTTTGCCAAATTTTAGAATGTATTACTGAGCAATTAATATTCGATATATTTTGTTTTGGATTCATTGTTCAGATATACATGAATGTCCTTTATGGGTGGATTTGGAGAAAAACTCGGTGAAGGGGTATTCTTTGGCCTACTCTACAGAGGAGCAGATTGGGAAGCAGATTTTGGAAAGGTGCAAAAATAACAGGGTTGTTATCATAGGTGACTTTAAATTCCCTAATATTGATTGGCACCTGATTAGTTCCAAGGGTTTAGATGGGGCAGAGTTTGTTAAGTGTGCCCAGGACGGAATCCTGTCACAGTATGTGGACAGGCCGACTAGGGGGAATGTCATACTAGATCTAGTACTAGGTAATGAACCGGGTCAGGTCACAGATCGCTCAGTGGATGAGCATCTGGGGGACAGTGACCACCGCTCCCTGGCATTTAGCATTATCATGGAAAAGGATAGAATCAGAGAGGACAGGAAAATTCTTAACTGGGGAAGGGCAAATTATGAGGATATAAGGCTAGAACTTACGGGTGTGAATTGGGATGATATTTTTGCAGGGAAATGTACTATGGACATGTGGTCGATGTTTAGAGATCTCTTGCAGGATGTTAGGGATAAATTTGTTCCGGTGAGGAAGATAAAAAATGGTAGGGTGAAGGAACCATGGGTGACAAGTGAGGTGGAAAATCTAGTCAGGTGGAAGAAGGCAGCATACATGAGGTTTAGGAAGTAAGGATCAGATGGGTCTATTGAGGAATAAAGGGAAGCAAGAAAGGAGATTAAAAAGGGGCTGAGAAGAGCAAGAAGGGGGCATGAGAAGGCCTTGGCGAGCAGAGTAAAGGAAAACCCCAAGGCGTTCTTCAATTATGTGAAAAACAAAAGGATGGCAGGAGTGAAGGTAGGATCGATTAGAGATAAAGGTGGGAAGATGTGCCTGGAGGCTGTGGAAGTGAGCAAGTTCCTCAATGAATACTTCTCTTCGGTATTCACCAATGAGAGGGAACTTGATGATGGTGAGGACAATATGAGTGTTGTTCTGGAGCATGTTGATATTACGGGAGAGGAGGTGTTGAAGTTGTTAAAATACATTAGGACAGGTAAGTCCCCGGGGCCTGACGGAATATTCCCCAGGCTGCTCCATGCGGCGAGGGAAGAGATTGCTGAGCCTCTGGCTAGGATCCTTATGTCATTGTTGTCCCCGGGAATGGTACCAGAGAATTGGAGGGAGGCGAATGTTGTCCCCTTGTTCAAAAAAGGTAGTAGCGATAGTCCAGGTAATTATAGACCAGTGAGTCTTACGTCTGTGGTGGGAAAGCTGTTGGAAAAGATTCTTAGAGATAGGATCTCTGGGCATTTAGAGAATCACGGTCTGATCAGGGACAGTCAGCATGGCTTTGTGAAGGGCAGATCATGTCTAACAAGCCTGACAGAGTTCTTTGAGGAGGTGACCAGGCATATAGATGAGGGTAGAGCAGTGGATGTGATCTATATGGATTTTAGTAAGGCATTTGACAAGGTTCCACACAGTAGGCATTCAGAAAGTCAGAAGGCATGGGATCCAGGGAAGTTTGGCCAGGTGGATTCAGAATTGGCTTCCCTGCAGAAGGCAGAGGGTCGTGGTGGAGGGAGTACATTCAGACTGCAGGATTGTGACTAGTGGTGTCCCACAAGGATCTGTTCTGGGACTTCTACTTTTCGTGATTTTTATTAACGACCTGGATGTGGAGGTAGAAGGCTGGGATGGCAAGTTTGCAGATGACACAAAGGTTAGTGGTGTTGTAGATAGTGTAGTGGATTGTCGAAGATTGCAGAGAGACATTGATAGGATGCAGAAGTGGCAGATGGAGTTCAATCCGTAGAAGTGTGAGGTGGTACACTTTGGAAGGACAAACTCCAAGGCAGAGTACAAAGTAAATGGCAGGATACTTGGTAGTGTGGAGGAGCAGAGGGATCGGGGGGTACATGTCCACAGATCCCTGAAAGTTGCCTCACAGGTGGATAGGGTAGTTAAGAAAGCTTATGGGGTGTTAGCCTTCATAAGTCGAGGGATAGAGTTTAAGAGTCATGAGGTAATGATGCAGCTCTATAAAACTCTGGTTAGGCCACACTTGGAGTACTGTGTCCAGTTCTGGTTGCCTCACTATAGGAAGGATGTGGAAGCATTGGAAAGGGTACACAGGAGATTTACCAGGATGCTGCCTGGTTTAGAGAGTATGGATTATGATCAGGGATTAAGGGAGCTAGGGCTTTACTCTTTGGAGAGAAGGAGGATGAGAGGAGACATGATAGAGGTGTACAAGATAGTAAGAGGAATAGATAGAGTGGATAGCCAGCGCCTCTCCCCCGGGGCACCACTGCTCAATACAAGAGGACATGGCTTTAAGGTAAGGGGTGGGAAGTTCAAAGGGGATATCAGAGGAAGGTTTTTTACTCAGAGAGTGGTTGGTGCGTGGAATGCACTGCCTGAATCAGTGGTGGAGGCAGATACACTAGTCAAGTTTACGAGACTACTGGACAGGTATATGGAGGAATTTAAGTTGGGGGCTTATATGGGAGGCAGGGTTTGAGGATCGGCACAATATTGAAGGGCCTGTACTGTGCTGTACTATTCTATGTTCTATGTTCTTTACTGGGTGCACCTCTTCCTTTTTTGCTCTCCAAGATTGATAGTCAAGGCCTCAATCCCATTATTAAACATACATTGAGAATTTGGTTTCAGTTTCATAGATTTTTTGAGTTTAATAACTTTGATCTTTCTAGTAAAATCCATCTTAATTATTTTTTTAAACCATCAATTTCAAATCAGAGCTTTTTAATTTGGAAAACCAAAGGAATAATAACTTTTTTAGATTTGTTAATGGGGAATTGTTTAATGTCTTTCACTCAGTTAGTGGGCAAATATGACTTATCTAATGCACACTTTTTTAGTTACTTACAAATTAGGCATTTTTTACGTAGTTTACTTCCAAACTTTCCATCTGCTTATCCACCCAATATGATAGATACCCTTTTTCAGGTTAAATCATTTCAAAAGGGACTGATAGCTATAATTTAGGAACGGTTATTGAATTTGCGAACGATATCGAACGATAAAATTAAACGTGTGTGGTAATTGGAATTTCAAGAGTCACTTTCAGGTAATCAATGGGATCAAATTTTTTTATTTGGTAAATACCTCATCTATTTGTGCCCGTCATTCCTTGATACAGTTCAAAGTAGTGCATCGGGCACATATGTCAAAGGATAAATTAGCCCGTATTTTTCTCAATATTAATCCTATTTGTGACAGATGTAATCTTGAGGTGACTACTTTAACTCATATGTTTTGGTCTTGTATCAAGATAGAGAATTTTTGGAAAGAACTTTAAAACTTTATCAAAAGTCTTGAATCTGGATTTGCAACCGAATTTATTTACAGCAATTTTTGGGATCATTCCACCGGAAGTAGGATATATTCCTGTTTCTGCTCAACGGATGATAGCTTTTACAACTTTATTGGCTAGGAGAGCTATTTTGCTTAAATGGAAGGATTCCAATCCACCTACTGTTTTTTATTGGCTTTCCTCCATTATGTCCTGTCCAAGTTTAGAGAAAATAAAAAGTCCGACATTTGATACATCCTTTAAATTTCAAGAAACCTGGCGACTTTTTATTCAATATTTTCACATGGTTTGATTTATTGCTGTTCCAGTTACTTCTTCGAAACTTTGGATTTGATCAGAAAGTTTCTTTTTCTTCTTGCTTTACTCTCAGTATGGGCTGCCCAGTCCCCTTTTTTTTCTTTTTTCTTTTTCTCTTTTGTTTTTACTTTTTTATGTTTATAGAGAATAGTGAGGTTCTATATGAATCATAAAAGTTTCTTTATCTTTTTTTTCTTCTCATGAAATGACAAGAGGAGAATTGATTATCTTATATTTTATTATATATTAGATTATTACTATGTATGATCTTGATAATGTTTATTTTACCTTTTATACGTATTGTTATTGATACAGATATTTGTGATAATTCTCCTCTTGTTTTTTTAATTGTACTTTTTTAATTAATAAAAAGATTGATAAAGAAAGAGTATAAGAGCGGGGATGTGAAGTTGAGGCTCTGTAAGGCACTACTGAGACCACACTTTGAGTATTGTGTGCAGTTTCAGGCTCCTTCTCTTAGAAAGGATATACTGACATTGGAAAGGGTTCAGAGAAGATTCTTGAGAATGATTCCAGGAATGAAAGGGTTAGCATATCAGGAATGTCAGGCAGCTCTTGGAGCTATGATGTTGTGGCCATTATGAAGACTTGGATGGCTCAGGGGCAGCAACAGTTACTTCGAGTGACAGGCTTCAGATGTTTCAGAAACGACAGGGAGGGAGGAAAAAGAGGTCGGGGTGTGGCACTGTTGATCAGAGAAAAGTGTCATAGCTGCAGAAAAGGAGGAAACATGGAGGAATTGTCTGCGGAGTCTCTGGGTGGAAGGTAAGAACAGGAAGGGGTCAATAACTCTATTGGGTACTTTTTATAGACTACCCAATAGTAACAGGGACATCGAGGAATAGATAGGGAGACAGATTCTGGAAAGGTGTAATAATAACAGGGTTATCGTGGTGGGAGATTTTAATTTCCCAAATATCGATTGGCATGTCCTTTGAGCGAGTGGCTTAGACGGGGTGGAGTTTGTTACGTGTGTTCAAGGTTTCTTGACACAATATGCAGATAAGCCTACAAAAGGAGAGGCTGTACTTGATCTGGTATTGGGAAATGAATCTGGTCAGGTGTCAGATCTCTCAGTGGGAAAGCACTTTGGAGATAGTGATCACAATTTTATCTCCTTTACCATAGCATTGGAGAGGGATAGGAACAAACAAGTTAGGAAAGTGTTTAATTGGAGTAAGGAGAAATATGAGGCTACCAGACAGGAACTTGGAAGCATAAATTGGGAACAGATGTTCTCAGGGAAATATACGGAAGAAATGGGGCAAATGTTCAGGGGATATTTGTGTGGAGTTCTGCATAGGTACATTCCAATGAGACAGGGAAAGGATGGTAGGGTACAGGAACTATGGTGTATAAAGGCTGTTGTGAATCCAGTCAAGAAGAAGAGTTTACAAAAGGTTCAAAAAATTAGGTAATGATAGAGACCTTGAAGATTATAAGGTTAGCAGGAAGGAGCGTAAGAAAGAAATTAGAAGAGCCAGAAAGGGCCATAAAAAGGCCTTGGCGGACAGGATTAAGGAAAACCCTAAGGCATTCTACAAGTATGCTAAGAGCAATAGGGTTGAGACGTGAGAGAACAGAATCAATCAAGTGTGACAGTGGAAGAGTATGTATGGAACCAGAGGAGACAGCAGAATACTTTGCTTCAGTATTCACTACGGAAAAGGATCTTGGCGATTGTAGGGATGACTTACAGCGGACTGAAAAGCCTGAGCATGTAGATATTAAGAAAGAGGATGTGCTGAGCTTTTGGAAAGCATCAAGTTGGATAAGTCACCAGGACCGGATGAGATGTACACCAGGCTACTTTGGGAGGCGAGGGAGATTGCTGAGCCTCTGACGATGATCTTTACATCATCAATGAGGACAGGAAAGGTTCCGGAGGATTGAAGGTTTGCGGATGTTGTGCCATTACTCGAGAATGGGAATAGAGATAGCCCAGGAAATTATAGACCAGTGAATCTTACCTCACTGGTTGGTAAGTTGATGGAGAAGATCCTGAGAGGCAGGATTTATGAACATTTGGAGAGGCATAATATGACTAGGAATAGTCAGAATGGCTTTGTCAAAGGCAGGTCGTGCCTTACGAGCCTGATTGAATTTTTTTGAGGATGTGACTGAACACATTGATGAAGGTACAGCAGTATATGTAGTGTATATGGATTTTAGCAAGGCATTTGATAAGGTACCCCAATCAAGGCTTATTGAGAAAGTAAGGAGGCATGGGATCCAAGATAACATTGCTTTGTGGATCCAGAACTGGCTTGCCCACAGGAGGCAAAGAGTGGTTGTACACGGGTCATATTCTGCACGGAGGTCAGTGACCAATGGTGTGCCTCAGGGATTTGTTCTGGGACCCCTACTCTTCCTGATTTTTATAAATGACCTGGATGAGGAAGTGGAGGGATGGGTTAGTAAATTTGCTGATGACACAAAAGTTGGGGGTGTTGGGGGTGTTGTGGATAGTGTGGAGGGCTTGCAGAGGTTACAGCAGGACATTGATAAGATGCAAAACTGGGCTGAGAAGTGGCAGATGGAGTTTAACCCAAATAAGTGTGAGGTGGTTCATTTTGGTAGGTCAAATACGACGGCAGAATATGGTATTAATGGTAAGACTCTTGGCAGTGTGGATATTCAGAGGGATCTTGGGGTCCGAGTCCATAGCACACTCAAAGCTGCTGTGCAGATTGGCTCTGTGGTTAAGAAAGCATACGGTGCATTGGCCTTCAACAATCCTGGGATTGAGTTTAGAAGCCGAGAGGTAATGTTGCAGCTATATAGGACCTGGTCAGACCCCACTTGAAGTACTGTGCTCAATTCTGGTCACCTTACTACAGGAAGGATGTGGAAACCATAGAAAGGGTGCAGAGGAAATTTACAAGGATGTTGCCTGGATTGGGGAGCATGCCTTATGAGAATAGGTTGAGTGAACTTGGCCTTTTTCCCTTGGAGCGGTGGAGGATGAGAGGTGACCTGATAGATGTGTATAAGATGATGAGAGACATTGATCGTGTAGATAGAAACATAGAAAAACATACAGCACAATACAGGCCCTTCAGCCCACAAAGCTGTGCCGAACATTAGAACTAAACATTAAACCTTAGAACTACCTAGGCTTTACCCATAGCCCTCTATTTTTCCAAGCTCCATGTAGCCATCCAGGAGTATTTTAAAAGACCCTATCATTTCTGCCTCCACTGCCACCGCTGACAGCCCATTCCACGCACTCACCACTCTCTGTGTAAAAATACTTACCCCTGACATCTCCTCTGTACCTACTTCCAAGCACCTTAGAACTATGCCCTCTCATGCCAGCCATCTCTGCCCTGGGGAAAAGCCTCTGACTATCCACATGATTAACACCTCTCATTATCTTGTACACCTCTATCAAGTCACCTCTCACCTTTCGTCGCTCCAAGGAGAAAAGGCCAAGTTCACTCAACCTATTCTCATAAGGCATGCTTCCCAATCCAGGCAACATCCTTCTAAATCTCCTCTCTGTTTCTATGGTTTCCACGTCCTTCCTGTAGTGAGGTGACCAGAATTGAGCACAGTACTCCAAGTGGGGTCTGACCAGGGACCTATATAGCTGCAACATTACCTCTCGGCTCTTAAACTCAATCCCACGATTGATGAAAGCCAATGCACCGTATGCCTTCTTAACCACAGAGTCAACCTGCATAGCAGCTTTGAGTGTCCTTTGATAGTCAAAGGCTTTTTCCCAGGGCTGAAATGGCTAGCACGAGAGGGTAAGTACAGAGGAGGCGTCAGGGGTAAGTTTTTTACGCAGAGTGTGGTGAATGTGTGGAATGGGCTGCCGGCGATGGTGGTGGAGGCGGATACGATAGGGTCTTTTAAGAGACTCCTGGACAGGTACATGGAGCTCAGAAAAATCAAGGGCTATGGGTAATTTCTAAGGCAAGAACATGTTGGGCACAGTTTTGTGGGCTGAAGGGCCTGTATTGTGCTGTAGGTTTTCTATGTTTCTACGTATTCCCTGAAGTTCAGGAGAATGAACAGATTAGATATGGCGAAGTTATTTTCCATGGTAGGGGAGTCTAGGACAAGATGGCACAACTTCAGGATTGAAGGATGTCCATTTGGAACAGAGATGCGGAGAAATTGCTTTAGTCAGAGAATGGTAGATATGTGGAATTTGTCGCCACAAGCGGCCATGGAGGCCAAGTCATTTGCCTTTAAGGCAGAGGTAGAGGTTCTTGATTAGCCAGAGCATCAACGGGTTTGGGGAGAAGGCAGGGGAGTGGGGATGACTGGAAGAATTGGATCAGCCAATGATTGAATGGCAGAGCAGACTCGATGGGCCAAATGGCCTACTTCTGCTCCTATACCATATCATCTTATGGTTCCTCGTAGGATAACGCTTTCATTCCTGGAATCATCCTTGTGAACCTCCTCTGGACCCTCTTCAATGCCAGCACATCTTTTCTAAGATTAGAGGCCCAAAACTGTTCACAATACTCAAGGTGAGGCCTTACCAGTGCCTTAAAAAGCTTCAGCATCACATCTTTGCTCTTGTATTCTATACCTCTGGAAATGAATGCTAACATGGCATAAAAAGAAGTGGTCCCAATACCGACCCCTGTGGAACACCACCAGTCACTGGCAGCCAACCAAAAAAGGATCCTTTAATTCCCACTTGTTGCCTCCTACCAATCAGCCAATGCTCTAACCATGTTAGTAACTTCCCTGTAATACCATGGGCTCTTAACTTGGTAAGCAGCCTTATGTGTGGCACCTTGTCAAAGGCCTTCTGGAAGTCCAAATATACAACATCCACTGGCATCTCCTTTATCTATCCTACTTGTAAATCCTCAAAGAACTCCAACAGGTTCGTCAGGAAGGATTTTCTCTGAAGGGAATCATGCTGACTTTGTACTATTTTGTCCTGTGTCACCAAGTACTCCATCACCTCATCCTTAACAATTCACTCCAGCCACTGACGTCAGGCTAAGTGGTCTATAATTTCCTTTCTGCTGCCTTTCTCCTTTCTTAGAGCGGAGGGATGTTTGCAATTTTCCAGTTCTCTGGTACCATGCCAGAGTCAAATGATTTTTGAAAGATCATTTTTTTTTATTTTATTTTTATTTGGATAAGGAGTTCACAATTATCATGTACTTTTTTCACACATATAACCTATTCCATTTTTTTATATGTATAAAACTACAATTATTTATACATTCTTAAGTACACATTGAGATGATATAAAAGCAAAATAAACATTTAAATAGATAATTATGTACTGTGGTAAATCTAACCTATTAGGCTAAGTAATGAAATTAGTTGTTAAGAAAAATGGTAATAATAGTTTCCATACAACCCTTCTGGACCATTTCCACTGGTCCAAAATGTTGCATACAAGCCTATATACCAACCATTGTAGGTGTTTATATCCCAATTTGTTCGTGCTTGTTCCTGCCCGCAGACATAATTATCCAATCCCTATGTACGAAAGATCATTTCTAATGCCACCACAACCTCTAACGGTACCTCCTTCAGAACCCTAGGGTGCAGTTCTTCTGGCCAAAATGATTTACGTACACTTAGGTCTTTCAGCTTTTTGAGCACCTTCTCTCTTGCAACAGTAACTGCATCCACTTCTCTTCCTTACACACTGCAACATCAGGCATACTGCTAGTCATTAAGCTCTACAATGAGTCAATTAAGCTCTACCCTTGGCCATTAAGCTCTGCAATGAGTTAACCTATAGTCGAGACAGTGATGACTCCTCCTGTTGGACTGACTATGGTAACATTTTTTTTCTTCTGTGACACTGTAATTTACTTTGGACTGCATAAAGTATCTATCAATATATCTATCTACAAAAAGCACATGATTTTACACAGCAGAACCTGCAGAGTTTATGATTATTCTATCCACTACCCCCAACCCCCCACGTGATTGACGGTGGTGAACTCATTGATGGCAATAGCAATGAATATGAGGGGAAGGGCAGTCGTGTTTCTCGTTGGAGAGTGGCACTTTTATGTTGTGAAAGCTACAGGTCACTCCTTTTCCACGGACAAATGTGTTTGATATCATTATGTACCAGAGAGAATGGTACAAAGTATGCTTTCATGGGTAGGTAGATCCAGAACAAGAGGAGGTAGAACAAAAGTGATTTTCTCAAGTACTAAAGCTGAGGGAAGGATTTTGTTATTTTTCATTATTATCATTGACTGGATGGTAGACTCTTCATCTAAGATTAACGGAGGACTATATTCTTGTACTGACTTCCTAAATATGGGATTTAGCAAGCTGGAGGTGAGCAATGTCAGTCTGATCCAATGATTCCACCCGAGTACTCAACCACATCCTGCCAATTACCAGATAATGACCCCATGTCATCCTGTCTACCCAGAATCTCCCTTGAATGAGAAATGTGTCTAATGGCCATGAGCCCAGAGATGCGTGTACATCAGATATATAGTGGCAGCTCCTTTGTTGAGCAGTAGAATGCTCCCCAAGGCGCGGGTATGGATTGTGGGGCTGAGATAGAGGTAGTTGACCAGGGAAGTCCTGGTGATGCGTGACCACTACGTGTCTGGAGCTTACAGTCATTGTCCCACAGTCATGGCGTGGATGCCATTGGTGGTGAAATACCTGAACAGATGCCTGTTCCTGCCTTCTGCCATTTCTCCACCATCAACGCTGTCGTCAACTGCATCTCTTCCATTTTGCGCATGTCTGCTCTCACCTCATCCTTCCGGCACCCCCGCCCAGGGAGAGGGTTCCTTTTGTCCTCACCTACCACCCCATCTGCCTCCGTGCCTAGCACATAATTCTCTGTGACTTCTGCCTCCTCCAGTGGGAGTAACTTTCATGCCCCACCCCCCTTTCTGCTTTCCACAGGGATCACTCCCTACACGACTCACAACTCCCTTGACCTTTCATCCCTCCCTGGCAGTTGTCCTTGCAAGTGGACCAAGTGCTACACCTGCCCCTTCACCTCCTCTCTCACTACCATTCTGGACCTCAAACAGTCCTTCCAGGTGAGGCAACAGTTCAACTGTGCGTCTGCTGGGGACATCTACTGTATCCAGTGCTCCTGCCGTAGCCTCCTGTATATCGGAGAGACCCAGTGTAGATCGGGGAAACACTTCACCAAGCACCTATGCTACACCTGCTAGAAAAAGTTGGAACTTCCAGTGGTCACCCATTTTAATTCCACTTTCTATTCCCATTCGGATGTCAGGCCATGGGCTACTCTGCTGTCGCAATGAGGCCATGCTCAAGATGGAGGAGCAACACCTTATATTCTGCCTGGGTAGCTCCCAACCTGATGGCATGAATATCCATTCCCTTGTCCCTCTATCACCTTAGTTCCTTAACCGACCATTGTCTCCCTCTAGTGTTACACCCCCTTTTATTTCTTCCATAGCCTTCTACCCTCTCCTATCAGATTTCCCCTTTCTTCAGCCGTATCTTTTCCACCAACCAACTTCCCAGCTCTTTAATTCACCTTCCCTCTCCCAGTTTCACCCATCAGTGTGGTTCTTCCTCCCCTCTCTCCACTTTCTTACTCTGACTCCTCATCTTTATCTCCAGTTCTGATGAAGGGTCTCGGACTGAATCGTTGACTGTTCCATAGATGCTGCCTGACCGGCTGAGTTCCTCCAACATTTGGCGCTACCGCCATTCCTGCAGAGCCTATCGGCTACTAAGCGCGTGCGCGAGAATCGGAGGGAAAAAATATGTGACATACGTATTTGATATTGAGGTCATGGGTCACGACCACTGGATCTGAATTTAGAAATGACGCCAACTCTTTCCCTCATTAGCAGAAAGCTCCGCGGGGCCCGGGTACAGATCTTGGGGCTGACAGAGGGGGAAAGGACTGTTCGGGCTCACAGTAATTATCCCTCAGTGGCGGTTCGGAAGCCCCTCCCGTTCCTACCTGCTGCCGATTCTCCAAGAGCTTTTGTCCACTGATCGCATGCGCGAGAACGAAGTGGGGGGGGAGGGGGCAGGAATGACATGCGCTTCAGTCAGGAACTGGCTGTGCTACATACGCATGCGCGAGAACGATGGGGGGAGGGGGCAGGGATGATATGCGCATCAATCGGGAACCGGCTGTGATACGTACGCATGCGCGAGAACGCGAGAGGCAGGAATGGACATGTGCATCAGTCGGAAACTGGCTGTGATACGTACGCATGCGTATTTGGTTGCGTGGTCAGAGGGTTTTACGTCGGGTGTGTTGAGCTACAGCTCTTGAGAGACCGTGTTAGGGAACTGGAGATACAGCTCGATGACCTTCGCCTGGTCAGGGAGAGCGAGGAGGTGATAGAAAGGACTTATAGGCAGGTGGTCATACCGGGACCACGGGAGACAGTCAAGTGGGCCACAGTCAGGAGAGGGAAGACGAAGAGTCAGGTACGAGAGTACCCCTTGACAATAAGTACTCCTGTTTGAGTACTGTTGGGGGGGGGGAACAGCCTACCTGGGGGAAGTGACAGTGGCCGTGCCTCTGGCACATAGTCTGGCCCTGTGGCTCAGAAGGGTAGGGAAAGGAAAAGGAAGGCAGTAGTGATAGGGTCTCTATAGTTAGGGGGTCAGACAGGCGATTCTGTGGACGCAGGAACGAAACTCGGATGGTAGTTTGCCTCCCAGGTGTCAGGGTCCAGGATGTTTCAGATCGCCTCCAAGATATCCTGCAGTGGGAGGGAGAACATACAGAGTTCATGGTACATATAGGTACCAATGACATAGGTAGGAAAAGGGAGTACTAGAGGGAACACACATCAAAGTTGCTGGTGAACGCAGCCGGCCAGGCAGCATCTCTAGGAAGAGGTACAGTCGACGTTTCAGGCTGAGACCCTTCGGCAGGACTAACTGAAGGAAGAGCTAGTAAGAGATTTGAGAGGGGGTGGGGGAGATCCAAAATGATAGGAGAAGACAGGAGGGGGAGGGATGGAGCCAAGAGCTGGACAGGTGATTGGCAGAAGGGATATGAGAGGATCATGGGACAGGAGGCCCAGAGAGAAGGAAAAGGGGGAGGGAGGGAAAACCCCAGAGGATAGGCAAGGAGTCAGAGGGGCAGAGGGAGAAAAATGAGAGAGAGAGAAAGAATGTGTGTATATAAATAACGGATGGGGTACGAGGGGGGGTGGGGCATTAGCGGAAGTTAGAGAAGTCAATGTTCATGCCATCAGGTTGGAGGCTACCCAGACGGAATATAAGGTGTTGTTCCTCCAACCTGAGAGCGGCTTCATCTTTACAGTAGAGGAGGCCGTGGATAGACATATCAGAATGGGAATGGGATGTGGAATTAAAATGTGTGGCCACTGGGAGATCCTGCTTTCTCTGGCGGACAGAGCGTAGGTGTTCAGCAAAACGATCTCCCAGTCTGCGTTGGGTCTCGCCAATATATAGAAGGCCACATCGGGAGCACCGGACGCAATATATCACCCCAGCCGACTCACAGGTGAAGTGTCGCCTCACCTGGAAGGACTGTCTGGGGCCCTGAATGGTGGTAAGGGAGGAAGTGTAAGGGCATGTGTAGCACTTGTTCCGCTTACAAGGATAAGTGCCAGGAGGGAGATCAGTGGGGAAGGATGGGGACGAATGGACAAGGGAGTCGCGTAGGGAGCAATCCCTGCGGAAAGCAGAGAGGGGGGAGGGAAAGATGTGCTTAGTGGTGGGATCCCGTTGGAGGTGGCGGAAGTTACGGAGAATTATACTACGGAGTACTAGAGGGAGTTAGGACGGAAGTTGAGAAGCAGGACTGCTAAGGTAGTAATCTCGGGATTACTGCCTGTGCGACACAACGGTGAGATAGGAATAGAATGAGGTGGAGGATAAATGCATGGCTGAGGGATTGCAGCAGGGGGCAGGGATTCAGATTTCTGGATCATTGGGGGGCAGATGTAACCTGCACAAAAAGGACGGGTTGTATTTGAATCCCAACGGGACCAATACCTTGGCGGGGAGGTTTGCTAAGGTTACTGGAGAGAGTTTAAAACTAGAATTGCTGGGGGTGTGGAAACAGAACTAAAGTGACTGGGGAAGAAGAGGTTAGCTCACAAATAGAGCAAGCTTGCAGACAGTGCAAGGGGGAGGATAGGCCGGTGATAGAGAAGGGACGCGCTCAGAGCAAAGGTTTGAGATGTGTCTATTTTAACGCAAGGAGTGTTGTGAACAAAGTGGATGAGCTTAGAGCGTAGATCAGTACTTGGAGATATGTCGGCCATTACAGAGACTTGGATGGCTCAGGGACAGGAATAGTTACTTCAAGTGCTAGGTTTTAGATGTTTCAGAAAGGACGGAGGGAGGCAAAAGAGGTGGGGGCATGGCACTGTTGATCAGAGATAGTGTCACGACTGCAGAAAAGGTGGACGCCATGGAGGAATTGTCTACGGACTCTCTGTGAGTGGAGGTTAGGAACAGGAAGGGGTCAATAACTTTACTAGGTGTTTTTTATAGGCCACCCAACGGTAACAGGGATATTGAGGAGCAGATAGGGAAACAGATCCTGGAAAGATGTAATAATAACAGAGTTGTCGTGATGGAAGATTTTAATTTCCTAAACATTGATTGGCATCTCCCTAGAGCAAAGGGTTTAGATGGGGTGGAGTTTGTTAGTTGTGTTCAGGAAGGTTTCTTGACACAACATGTAGATAAGCCTACAAGAGGAGAGGCTGTACTTGATTTGTATTGGGAAATGAACCTGGTCGGGTGTCAGATCTCTCAATGGGAGAGCAGTTTGGAGGTAGTGATCATAATTCTATCTCCTTTACAATAGCATTGGAGAGAGATAGGAACAGGCAAGTTAGAAAAGCATTTAATTGGATTAAGGGGAATTATGAGGCTATCAGGCAGGAAATTGGAGGCTTAAATTGGAAACAGATGTTCTCAGGGAAAAGTATGGAAGAGATGTGGTAAATATTCAGGGGATATTTGTGTAGAGCTCTGTATAGGTACATTCCAATTCGACAGGAAAGTTATGGTAGGGTACAGGAACCGTGGTGTACAAAGGCTGTAATAAATCTAGTCAAGAAAAGAAAAGCTTATGAAAGGTTCAGAGAGCTAGGTAATGTTGGAGAACTGGAAGATTATAAGGCAAATAGGAAAGGGCTTAAGAAGGAAATTAGGAGAGCCAGAAGGGGCCATGAGAAGGCCTTGGCGGGCAGGATAAAAGACATTCTGGGCACTCTGCAAGTATGTGAAGAGCAAAAGGATAAGACGTGAAAGAATAGGACTTATCAAGTGTGACAGTGGAAAAGAGTGTATGGAGCTGGAGGAAATAGCAGAGGTACTTAATGAATACTTTACTTCAGTATTCACTATGGAAAAGAATCTTGGTGATTGTAGTGATGACTTGCAGCAGACTGAAAAGCTTGAGCATGTGGATATTAAGAAAGAGGATGTGCTGGAGGTTTTGGAAAGCATCAAGTTGGATAAGTCACCGGGACCAGATGAGATGTACCCCAGGCTACTGTGGGAGGCAAGGGAGGAGATTGCTGAGCTTCTGACAATGATCTTTGCATCATCAATGGGGACTGGAGAGGTTCTGGAGGATTAGGGGTTTGCGGATGTTGTTCCTTTATTCAATAAAAGGAGTAGAGATAGCCCAGGAAATTATAGACCAGTGAGTCTTACCTCAGTGGTTGGTAAGTTGATGGAGAAGATCTTGAGAGGCAGGATTTATGATCATTTGGAGAGGTATAATATGATTAGGAGGAGTCAGCATGGCTTTGTCAAGGGCAGGTGGTGCCTTACAAGTCTGATTGAATTTTTTGAGGATGTGACTAAACACATTGATGAGTACTAATGGTAAGACTCTTGGCAGTGTGGAGGATCAGAGGAATCTTGGGGTCCGAGTCCATAGGGCGCTCAAAGCAGCTGCGCAGGTTAAGAAGGCGTACGGTGTATTGGCCTTCATCGATCATGGAATTGAATTTAGGAGCCAAGAGGTAATGTTGCAGCTATATAGGACCCTGGTCAGACCACTCTTGGAGTACTGTGCTCAGTTCTGGTCACCTCACCACAGGAAGGCTGTGGAAGCCATAGAAAGAGTGCAAATGAGATTTACAAGGATGTTGCCTGGATTGGGGAGCATGCCTTATGAGAATAGGTTGAGTGAATTCGACCTTTTCTCCTTGGAGCGATGGAGGATGAGAGGTGACCTGACAGAGGTCTATAAGATGATGAGAGGCATTGATCGTGTGGATAGTCAGAAGCTTTTTCCCAGGGCTGAAACGGTTCCACAGGAGGACACAGGTTTAAGGTACTGGGGAGTAGGTACAGAGGAGATGTCAGGGGTAAGTTTTTTAACTCAGAGAGTGGTGAGTGCGTGGATTGGGCTGCCGGCAACGGTGGTGGAGGCAGATACCATAGGGTCTTTTTAAGAGACTTTTAGGTAGGTACATGGAGCTTAGTAAAATGGAGGGTTATAGGTAAGCCTAGTAATTTCTAAGGTAGGGACATGTTTGGTACAACTCTGTGGGCCAAAGGGCCTATATTGTGCTGTTGGTTTTCTATGTTCCTATGTCTCATTTACCGAATTCTGAAGCGCCAGACCAAATGGTGCAGGAACTCAGCAGCTCAGGCAGCATCTGTGGAAATGAGTAAACATTGAACGTTTCTGGCCAAGACCCTTCTTCCGGATTTATAAGCGAGGGAGAAGACACTAGAATAAAGGGGTAGTGGATGGAGGATAGCTAAGGGGTTTTGTGGAGCCAGGTTTTAGGATAAGCATTAATATGCTAAGATTGTAGCCCCAAACTGCCCACAATACTCCACGTGAGGCTTCACTGGTGTTTTATAAAGTCTCAGCATTACATCCTTGCTTTAATATTCAAGTCCTCTTAAGATGAATGTTAACATCGCATTTGCCTTCCTCAGACTGAACTGGCAAATTAACCTTTAGAGAATCCTGCACAAGGACTCCAAGACCCTTTACACCTCAGATTTTTTAAAATTTTCTCTCCATCTGGAAAATAATCAACCCTTTCATTCCTTCTACCAAAGTTCATGACCATACATTCCTGACACTGTATTCCGTCTTGTGCCTGAGTCGGAGTCGGAGATCTGCCACTTCTTTGCCCAATCTCCTAATCTGTCTAAATCCTTCTATAGCCTCCCTGCTCCCACAAAACCACCATCCCCTTTGACTATCTTTGAATGGTCTGCAAACTTTGCAACAAAGCCATCAATCCCATCATCCAAATTAGTGACATATAATGTAAAAATAAAGATGAATTCCAATACAGACCTCTGTGGAACATCACTAGTTACTGGCAGCCAACCAGAAAAGTCTCCCTTTATTTCAACTCTTTGTCATCTGCCAATCAGCTGGTCCTCTATCCATGCTGTAATCTTTCCTGCTTATTAAACAGCCTCTTGTGTGACACCTTGTTAAAGGCCTTCAGAAACTCCAAGTACAAAGCATCAACCTGCAGATACTGGAAATCTAAGTAACAGACAGAAAATGCTGGAGGAACTCAGCAGGCCACGCAGCATCTATAGAACAGAGTAAAATCAGTGTTTTGGGATGAGAACCTTCAGCAGGATTGGACAAAAAAGATCAACCGATCTTCCTTTGTCTATCCTGCTCGTTATTTTTTCAATCCCTGAGTAATGAAAGCCAACTTAATGGCTTTTGAACCACCTCTATTGGAAACTTAGAGAGATCTTTGGATGTGGACCCTAGTATCCCTCTGGTCCTGCACACAACTTAAAATCCTGTCATTAGCTCTGTATTCTGCCTTCAAATTTGAACGTCCAAAGTAAATCACTGCAATTTTCCAGGAGAAGCGCATGTAAATATCACGACGTTTTTGTACCTCCTGGTTGCTTGGGGCACAGCAGTGGGAGTAATGTTACAGTGGCAGAAACCTATGCAAACGTTACATAGTGGTTTACTAATCCCTCTAGCCTCCTACTTCTCCTCACCTGCCTATCACTTCCCTCTGGGTCTCCTACTTCTTCCCTTTCCCTCAAAAATAAGTATATCGCCTTGGATACTTTTGTGGGGGATGACCTCCCTGGAAAATGCTATGGCGACTGGGTTAAAAGCACTGAGCATAGGTCAGTGGTGCATAAGGGAAAGAGAGATAAGAAGGGAGCGGTAGTGATAGGGGACTCACAGTGAGGGGAATAGACTGGAGATTCTGTGGATGTGAACGGGACACCTGAGTGATATGTTGCTTCCCAGGTGCCAGGGTCAAGGATGTGTCAGATCATGTCCACAACATTTTGGAGAGGGAGAGAGATCGGCCAGGTGGCTTAAGACATATAGGTACCAATGATATGGGAAGGAAAAGCAAAGAGGTCCTGAAAAGAGAATTTAGAGAGCGAGGTAGAAAGCTGAGCAGTAGGACAACCCAAGGCATTCTACAAGTATGTGAAGAGCAAGAGGATAAGACGTGAGAGAATCGAATGTGACAGTGGAAAAGTGTGTATGAAATCGGAGGAGGTAGCAGAGGTACTTAATGAATACTTTGCTTCAGTATTCACTACGGAAAGTGATCTTGGCGAAGGTAGGGATGACTTGCAGTGGACTGAAAAGCTTGAGCATGTAGATATTAAGTAAGAGGATGCGCTGTAGCTTTTGGAAAGCATCAGGTTGGATAAGTCACTGGGCCCGGACGGGAAGTAGCCCAGGCTACAGTGGAAGCAAGGGAAGAGATTGCTGAGCCCTGGCGATGATCTTTGTATCATCAATGAGGACGGAAGAGGTTCTGGAGGATTGGAGGGTTGCGGATGTTTTTCCCTTATTCAAGAAAGGGGGTAGAGATAGCCAGGAAATGATAGGCCAGTGAGTCTTACTTCAGTGGTTGGTAAGTTGATGGAGAAGATCCTGAGAGGCAGGATTTATGAACATTTGGAGAGGCATAATATGATTCGGAATAGTTAGCATGGCTTTGTGAAAGGCAGGTCATGCCTTATGAGCCTGATTAAATTTTTTGAGGATGTGACTAAACACATTGATGAAGGTAAAGCCGTAGATGTAGTGCATATCGATTTCTGCAAGGCATTTGATAAGGCTTACTGATAAAGTAAGGACGTATGGGATCTAAGGGACGTTGCTTTGTGGATCCAGATCTGGCTTGCCCACAAAAGGCAAAGAGTGGTTGTAGACAGGTCATATTCTGCATGGAGGTCGGTGACCAGTTGTGTGCCTCTGTTCTGGGACTCCGTGATTTTTATAAATGACCTGGATGAGGAAGTGAAGGGATGGGTTAATATAGAAACATAGAAAACCTACAGCACAATACAGGCCCTTCAGCCCACAGAGTTGTGCCGAACATGTCCCTACTTTAGAAATTACTAGGCTTACCTATAGCCCTCTATTTTACTAAGCTCCATGTGCCTATCTTCAAGTCTCTTAAAAGACCCTATCTTATCCATCTCCACCGCTGTTGCCGGCAGCCCATTCCACGCACTCACCAAGAGCTGGACAGTTGATTGGCAAAAGGGATATGAGAGGATCATGGGACAGGAGGTTCTTTTTCTCTCTCTCCTTTTTCTCCCTCTGTCCCTCTCACTATACCCCTTGCCCATCCTCTGGGCCTTTTCCCCCCTCCCCCTTTTCTTTCTCCCTAGGCCTCCTGTCCCATGATCCTCTCATATCCCTTTTGCCAATCAACTGTCCAGCTCTTGGCTCCATCCCTCCCCCTCCCACTTTCAAATCTCTTACTAGCTGTTCTTTCAGTTAGTCCTGACGAAGGGTCTAGGCCCAAAATGTTGACTGTACCTCTTCCTAGAGATGCTGCCTGGCCTGCTGCGTTCACCAGCAACTTTTATGTGTGTTGCTTGAAATTCCAGCATCTGCAGATTTCCTTGTGAGGTCTTTTAAGAGACTCCTCGATAGGTACATGGAGCCTAGAAAAATAGAGGGCTATGAAAAATAGAGCTAGGTTGTTCTAAGGTAAGGACATGTTCGGCACAGATTTGTGGGCCGAAGGGCCTGTATTGTGCTGTAGGTTTTCTGTGTTTCTATGTTTCTAGGATCTCCGAGGTAGTAATTTCTGGATTGCTGCTTGTGCCACACGCCAGAGAGGGTAGATAGGATGATTTGGCAGATAAATGTGTGGCTGAGAACCTGGTGCAGGGGGTAGGGCTTCAGGTTCTTCGATTATTTGGATCTGTCTATTTGGATAGCTATGACCTATTCAAAAGTGACGCTTTGCACCTGAACTTGAGGGGGACCAATATTCTTGCAGGCAGGTTTGTAAGAGCTGTTAGGGAGGGTTTAAACTAATTTGGCAGGGGTGGGAACTGAAGTGCAGGAACTCAGGGTAGGACAGGTGGTAAAAAAAAGTAAAAATAGCGTGCAGTCAGGCTGTCAGAAAGGTCAGGCAGGTAATGGGACTTAGTTGCAGCCAACATGCTAAGTATCAAAACATTAAGGATGCAGAAACTGGAAGAATAGTAAATACAGTACTCAAGGTACTGTATCTAAATGCACGTAGTATAAGAATTAAGGCGGATGATCTTGTTGCACTATTACAGATTGCCAGGTATGATGTTGTAGCCATCACTGAATCGTGGCTGAAGGAGGTTTGTAGTTGGTAGCTGAATGTTGAAGGTTAGATGTTATATCGGAGGGATAGGAAGGTCGGCAGAGGGGGTGGTGTGGCTCTACTGGTAAAGAATGGCATCAAATCAGTAGAAAGATGTGACATAGGGTTGGAAGATGTTGAATCCTTGTTGGTTGAGTTAAGAAACTGCAAGGATAAAAGGACGTTGATGGCAGAAATGAGAGTGAATATAGGACCATTAAAAAATGAGGCGGGAGAAATGATAACGGGGGACAAGGAGATGGCTGATGAAGTAAATGAGTATTTTGCATTAGTCCTCACTGTGGAAGACACTAGCAGTATGTCTGATGTTGTAGTGTGTGAAGGAAGAGAAGTGGGTGCAGTTAGAAGAGAGAAGGTGCTCAAAAAGCTGAAAGGCCTATGATTACATAAGTCACCAGGACCAGAGGAACTGCACCTTAGGGTTCTGAAAGAAGTAGCGTTAGAGATTGTGGTGGCATTAGAAATGATCTTTCAAGAATTATTGGACTCTGGCATGGTGCCAGAGTACTGGAAAATTGCAAATGTCACTCCACTCTTTAAGAAAAGAGGATGGCAGCAGAAAGGAAATTATAGACCGGTTAGCCTGATCTGAGTGGTTGGGTAGATGTTAGAGTCATTTGTTCGGGATAAGGTGATGGAGTACTTGGTGACACAGGACAAGATAGGACAAAGTCAACATGGTTTTCTTCAGGGAAAATCCTGCCCAACGAAACCTGTTGGAATTCTCTGAGAAGATTACAAGTAGGATAGATAAAGGGGATACAGTGGATGTTGTATATTTGGACTTTCAGAAGGCCTTTGATAAGGTGCCACACATGAGACTACTTACCAAGTTAAGAGCCCCATGGTATTACAGGAAAGTTACTAACATGGTTAGAGCATTGGCTGACTGGTAGGAAGCAGCGAAAGGGAGTAAAATGATCCTTTTCTGGTTGGCTGCCAGTGACTAGTGGTGTTCCGCAGGGGTCGGTGTTGGGATCACTTCTTTTATGCTGTATATAACTTATTTAGATAATGGAATAGATGGCTTTATTGCCAAGTTTGCAGCTGATACGAAGAGTGGTGGAGGGGCAGTAGTATTGGAGGAAACAGGTTGGATGCAGAAGGACTTAGCCAGATTAGAATGAACAGGAAAGTGGCAAATGAAATACAATATTGGAAAATGCATGGTCATGCACTTTGCTAGTAGAAATAAATGTGTGGACTATTTTCTAAACAGGGAGAAAATCTAAAAATCTGAGATGCAAAGGGACTTGGAAATCCTTGTGCAGAACACCCTTGCAGATTGAGTTGGTGGTGAGGAAGGCAGATGCCACATTAACATTCATTTCAAGAGGTCTAAAATACAAGAGCAAGGATGTGATGCTGAGGATTTTTAAGGCAATGGTAAGGCCTCACCTTGGGTATTGTGAACAGTTCTGAGCCACTGATCTTAGAAAAGATGTGCTGGGTTGGAGAGAGTCGAGAGGACGTTCATAAGGATGATTCCAGGAATGGAGGTGTTATCATACGAGGAATGGTTCTGAGTATGTACTTGCTGGAATTCCGAAGGATGAGAAGGGATCTAATTGAAACCTCTCGAATGTTGAAAGGCCTGGATAGAGAAGATGTGGAAAGGATGTTTGTTTCCCATGGTGACAAGAGGGCACAGCCTCAGAATAGAGGGACGCCCCTTCAAAACAGAGATGCGGAGAAATTTCTTTAGCCAAAGGGTGGTGAATTTGTGGAATTTGTTGCCACGTGCAGTCATGGAGGTCAGGTCGTTCGGTGTACTGAAGGCAGAAATTGATAGGTTCTTGATTGGACAGGGTATCAAAGGTTATGGGAACTGGCGTTCAGGAGGAGAAGAAAAAAGGATCATCCATGATTGAATGGCAGAGCAGACTCGATGGGCTAGATTGCATAATTCTACTCCTATGTCTTATGGTCTTTCGCCTGTCACATTCCTTCCTCACCCACCTGGATTTTTAGGAGCACCAGCTCAACCCTTCCCTTGTGTCCCAACACCCTGCCATTTCAATCCATCTGCCTGGCGTTAAATTCTGAACTCTGGTCACTGGACTTGGGAAGGGTTTGTTCTGAGAACATCAGTCTTGCAATGGACTTGAGTTAAATATTGTGGTTTTGTCATAAATAAATCAGTTCTATTTTAAATCTCGTGTCTCTCATGCTTACTGACTCTGCAGAACACTCATTGTGTAGTAGAAATGCCATCCTGCCCCTCTAGCCCCTGTCAGTGTTCCTGATCCGTCTCTTCCCGTCTCTGTTCACTCAGATTCTCCTTAAATCCATCCCTGCTGCCCAGCTCAGGCTACCCTTGTATTGACAGGTTCTGAATGGTCACCAATCTGGATGAAGTGATGTCACTGATCAACTAGTCAACTGGTGAGCCTCCTTCACAACTATTGGCCAGTAGCACTCACATCTGCGCTAACTGCCTATATCCTTTCCTTCTCTTGAAAGTCACCTAGTTACACGCCTACTCCAACCAAGATGTGACTACACCTCTGTAACTCCTGCCTATCACCAGATTATTCCTGAAGATGATGGAAGATTTTGTCATCGAAATGTCTCCCCAACCCCCTTCTAAATCCCATTCACTCCCCATCTTTGGATCACCCTATCCTATCCCCAATAGCCCGTTCCTGGGTCACATCATTCACCTTCACCCCCTGTACTTGGGTTATCAACTTCCCCACATTCTACTCAACGTCATTTTAAACTCACCTCCCATCCTGTCTCGTGGTCGCCATCTTTCGCCAACCTCTTCTGGTTCACCAGACCTACCAATGTTTGAATCGCTTTTTACATGTTACCATCCCTCTCCTCTCCCTGGAGCCTCTGGATTGCCCATTCCCATTTCCTCACCTGTCACTGGATCACCTTCTTCCCCACTCACTCACTGTCTCCAATCGCCCTCCCTCATCTCTGGATCTTCATCTTCACCCTTCCTGATGCCAGTACATCCTTTCATAGATTATGGGCCCAGAACTGCTCACAATACTCCAGATGAGGCCTCACCAGTGATTTATAAAGCCTCCACATTACATTCCTGCTTTCATATTCTAGTGCTCTCAAATTGAATGCTAAGATTGCATTTGCCTTCCTCACCACTGACTTAACCTGCAAATTAACCTTTGGGAATCCTGCACAAGGACTCCAAGCACCTTTGCACCTCAGATTTTTGATTTTTTTTTCCATTTAGAAAGTATCATACAAAAGTGCATAAACTCCCCGACACTACCTTCCATCCATCACTTTTTTGCCCTTCTCCAAATTTGCCTAATTCCCTCTAATACCTTTCTCTATCTGCCCTTCACCTATTTTCATATCGTCTGCAAACTTCACCACAAGGCTATCAGTTCTGTCATACAAATTGTTGACATATACGTAAAAAGAAGTGGTCCTAACTTATACCCTGTGGAAAACCACTAGGCACCGACAGCCAACCAGAGAAGGTTCCCTTTGTTCCCTCTCATTGTGCCCAGCCAATCAGGCAGTTCTCTATCCGTGCTAGCATCTTTCCTGTAATATCATGGGCTCTTAACTTGATAAGCAGCCTCCTGCGTGGCACCTTGTCAAAGGCCTTCTGAAAGTGCTCAGCATCCTCCAATTCTATCAGGCAAAATTTTCCTTAAGGAAACAACAATGACTATGGCTTATGTTATTATGTGCCTCCAAGTAGCCCTGAAACCTCACCCTTAACAATCGACTCCAACATCTTCCCAACCATTGAGGGCAGACTAACTAATCTATAATTTTTGTTCTTCTGCTTCTCTCCCTCCTTGAAGAGCGGAGTGACATTTGCAATTTTCAAACTGTGCCACAATCAATTGATTCTTGAAAGATCATTACTAATGCGACACACTCTCTTCAGCCACTTCTTTCAGAGTCCTGGCGTGTATGTCATCCGGTCCAGATGACATATCTATCTTGAGACCTTGCAGTTTCTCAGGGAGCTTCTCCCTAGTAATGGAAACTTCACACAATTCATCACCTGACACTTTTGAACTTTCAGCGTCCTGCTATTATCTTCCACAGTGAAAACTGATGAAAAATACTTACTCATTTCGCTCACCTTATCCCTTTCCCCCATTACTACCTCTCCAACATTATTTTGCAACGGTCGGATATGTGCTTTCGTCTCTCTTTTACGCTTTATTTATCTAAAGAAACTTTTGGTGTGCTCTTTAATATTACTGTCTAAGCTTACCTTCATATTCCATCTTTCCTTCTTAATCACTTCTTAGTTGCCTTCTTTTGGGATTTAAAATTTTCCAAATCCTCTAAATTCCCATTACACTACAGTCTTGCTGTAGTGACCTGGGTTTGATCCCCGGTCCAGCTTCGCTCACTCCTCGGCCTAATCCTCGCTCCCCGGCTTTCCTTGCAACTATTAATAAACACACTTCTGTTAATACTACCTACGGGTTGGTGTCCTGCTCTTGTACCACATACACTCTCTCTCAGATATCCCAGTGCACTTTCCTCCCATTTCCAATCTCAACCATACCTCTCCTCCCACTCTTACATTCCCTTATATGACTCCCCTTACCCTCCCAATCCCCCTGAGCCCATCTACCCGCTCTCAATGCCCCATACAGGTTTTCATCCTTCCCAACCTATCCTATATCCTTCTTCATCCCATCTGAAACTCCCTCTCACCCCGGCCCTTGCACTCTCCTTCTTACACATATCCTCCCATTCTAATCTCAACTATACCAATCCTCTCCTTAAAGTCTCCCCTATATCATTGGCCACCCCCTCCCATTTCCCTATACCTTTCTAATACCCCTTCCAATCTCCCCTATGCACTTCTCTGCACCCTCCCAATCCTACATTACCTCTCTCTTCCTCTCATATTTTTTCCTTATCCCTCTCCTATCACTCCCTATCACTCTCATATCCTTTTCTTCACCATCCCAATCTCTTTTATACCACTAAACCCCTATACCACTCTATCACCCCCAATCTCTATTATACCCTTCCCCTCCCAATCTCCTATACTTCTTTCCTCCCCATTCCATACCCACATACCCCTGGCTCTTGCCACCTTCCCCTATACCCCTCTCCTCCGACTCTCAGTTCACTATAACCTTCCCCTCCCCGACATGTTCCACTATACCCTTCTCCACACCATCTCAATTTCTTCTATTTTCAGTTCACTATACCCGTCTACACCCTCCTAACTTCCACTATGCCCTTCTCCTCCCCTTTCAGTTCTCTATACACCTCTCCACCCCATCCCAATTTCCCTTATACCCCTAACGCAATGTCATACCCTTCGCCTCTGACTCCCAATTCACTATCCTTCCTGAGGCAACTGAGCTATTCTGGTGTACATTCTAACAGTCTGTTATCGCCAGTGCAATCTTCCATGCAGTAGTGTGCTGGGGCAATGGCATCAACACGGGCAATGTCAACAGGCTCAATAAACTGATTAGAAAGGCTGGCTCAATTATAGGAGTCAAAATGACCACACTGGTGGCTGTGGTAGAATAAAGGACCCAACGGAAAATCCCAGCAATTCTGGACAACGTTTCTCAGCTCTGCATGCCACTTTGGCTGAAAAAAAGACCCAACTTTTAACACCATAATTTCATGAGATCAATAATGTTCAATATAACATATAATATATGTTAATATATATCCCCTTCCAAAGGGCCACTAGGCCCCTCCTCCTCCTGCCACTCCCCTACATCACTCCTACACCTCCTTTCTCTGATACTCCTCTCCGCCCCCTCCTAATCTCAATTATGCATCTTTCCTCTCCCCCACATTCCTCTGTGCTAATCTCTTTCACCTCCCAATCTCCCCTATACTACTCCACTTCCCAAAATCCCATATATTCGTCTCTTCCCCTGTCACATTTTACTGTAACTCTCTTCCCCTCCCATTCTACCCTATCCGTTTATCCTCCCACCTAGTTCCCTATACGCTTGCAATCCCACTTCTATTCTCCCCTATAACCCTCTCCCTCCCCAATCTCAACTATATCCCACCTTCACCCATACCTCTTTCTTGCCCTTCAAGATCTCCACTATACCTCTCAAACCTCCAACATACCCATATCCCTCCTCTTCCCTGTCGATATTCCTATATACCATTCTCTTCCACTCAAAATCTCCCCCATACCTTGCCGCTCCTTAATCTCCCCCATACTTATCTCTTCCTCTTTTAATTTCTCCAATACACCACCTCTACCATATTCCCCTATAAACATCTTTTATCCCTCCCAAACTTTCCTATACCCCCTTTCCCCTTACCCATCTCCAACCACTCTCACCACTCCCAAACTACCATTTATCCTTCTCCTCCTCTCCCAATCTCCCTTATATCCCTAGGCCTTTGCCACTCTCCCCTACTCCCCTCTCCTCCAATTCCCAGTTCACGATATCATTTTTCTCCAATTCCAATCACCCCCTTAATATCCCCTATACTTACCTCCTTGCCTATATCATTCTTTTCCCACTGCTGTTCTCCCCATACTCCTTTATGCCCACTCGCAGTTCTCTGTTCCCCTCTCCTATTCTTCCCCTTTCTTCTCCCTCAATCTTTCTGATACACTTCTCCTCCGCCTGCGTTCCCTGAAGCCTTCTGTTACCCCTTCCAATCTTCTATATACCCTTCCGCACCCCTTCGAATAACCCCTATAAAAGAATTTTAGGATGAATACTGTATACATTTCTCTGAGATTAAATGTACCTATTGAAACCTATTGAAGCTAATCTTGGTGAGGACCCCTTCTAGGCGGGAGCCACAATCACATGGTCTCTAGCTCTGAGTCTCGTGCTGTAGCCCCCAAATTAGATCCAATGAATCAACAGTGGAGGAGGGGAGCAGCATCAAGTCTTGGTACATATTGGTACCAAAGGTATATGTGGACAATGTGAGGAGGTCCTGAAGAGAGACTTTAGCAAGCTAGGAATAAAGGTGAAAAACAGGATCTCCAGGGTAGTGCCTCTGGTTTGCTGCCTGTGTCATAAGGTGGGCATTGATGGCGGACCCAAATGCAAGACACAGACAGTGAAGTACAAGGAACAGGACTTGACTAGAGAGCTGGGGCAAAAACACAGACTTGGGCTAGGACATTGGCTAGGCAAGCAGGACCAGTACAAGGAACTGGGAACTAGGAGCCTGAGCTTGGACTCCAAGCCAGAGACTGGACAGGGACATGGAACTTGGGTCTTGACTCTTGGCGAAGACATGTCGTGGCTACAGGACTGGACATGGCTTGGGTTCTTCATGGCTTGGGTACTTCGAGGCGATGACATGATGAGGCTTGGGTTCTTCGAGGCGAGAACATGATGAGGCTTGGGTTTGGACTCTGAGCTAGAGACTGGACAAGACCCAGAACCTGGGTCTTCAGTTGGGCTTGGACTCCGGAACTAGGTGAAGACATGACGTGGTCTTGGGAGACAGGACTAGGCGAGGCTACAGGACAGAATGAGAGACTCCTGGGCAAGACGAGGGAACTCCAATACAAGACGAAGCACATGGACAGGACGACAACATGAAGCCTCAACTTGGTACTCAGGAACAGCCGAGCCTTGGACTTGGGATGACAGGAACGTAGAACACAGAGCCTTGGTCTTGGGGAGGACAGGAACACAGAGCCTTGATCTAGAGCACGGGAACACGGAGCCTTGGACTTGAGAGACAGGAACATAGGGACATGGAACACAGAGCCAGGACCCCTCCTTGGGAACAGGACTAAGAGCCGGGACTAGTACATGGAACACAGAGCCAGGACCCTTCCTTGGGAACAGGACTTGGGGCTGGGGATCTGCATAAAATGCTGAACACGATGATACGGTTCCCAATACTAGGTAGTGGCAAACCACCGGATGTACCTAGCAAAGGCATGGGCACAGAGATGGTTTCCAGCACTAGGTAGCGGCAAACAGCCGGACCTACCTAGTGAAGGCATGGACACAGAGACAGTTCCCAATACTAGATAGCGGCAAACGGCCAGAACTACCCAGTGAAGGTGTGGACACAGAGACAGTTCCAACTCAATGATAGACAGTTCCTTATCTTGACACAGCAAGGCTCCGGTCTCGCTCCGGTGGTTGAACTTGACAAAGTTGCAGGCAAGGCTTCAGACACAGGTTGCAGGCACGGCTTCAGAAGGAAGGGGAAAGGAAGGGAACAGTCCAGCCTCAGGGTAATGTCAAAGATGGCCTGACTTACCCCACGGAGGCGAGGACGGGATACTGACAAGACGAACCAGCCACCACACTCGAACTCAGGGCCACTTATATTCCCAGCCCCAAGACAAGCATCAGGTGCCTATGATTAAGCCCAACTGAAACAAGGGGCAGCCGGAAGACCCAGGGTCCGGAGTCCATGGACCGTACCGTGAAATGGAACACGAACTTCATGGACCGGACCATGACAGCCTGTGCTACACGCCAGTTACTTGATGAATAGGATGATTTGACCATAAGATATAGGAGCAGAATCGGCCATCTTCTCCACCATTCAATCATGGCTGATCCTTTTTTCTATCTCCTCCTCAACCCCAGTTCCCGGCCTTCCCCCCGTAACCTTTGATGCCACATCCAATCAATCTCTGCCTTAAATGCACCAAATTACCTGGCCTCCACAGCTGCATGAGGCAAGAAATTCCACAAATTCACCACCCTTTGGCTAAAGAAATTTCTCCGCATCTGTGTTTTGAAAGAGCACCTTTGCTCCATGCTCTGGAGTCTGTGGTCTATGGTCTCTGCCCTAAACTCTATGGTCTGAGCTCTGTGGTCTGTGGTGTATAGCCTCTGGCCTATGCTGTACAGTCTGTAGTCTATGGTCTTTGGACTAAGCTCTTCGGTCTGTGGTCTACTATCTGCGGTGTACGTTCTGTGGTCTATGGTTTCTAGCCTAATGTCTTCGACTGTGTTCTGCAGTCTGTGGTCTATGGTCGTTAGCCCAAACTCCACTGCCTAAGATCTATGGTCTGTGGTCTGTAGGCTCTGGCCTCAGCTCTTCAGTCTTTGATCTATGTTCACTAGCCGAAGCTCGTCAGTTTCTGCTCTATGGTTTGTAGTCTATGGTTTCTGGCCTTAACTCTTCAAACTGTGTTCTGTAGTCTCTGGCATAAGCTCTACTATCTGAGCTCTGTGGTCATTAGTCTATGGTCTCTTGTAGAAGCTCTGTGGTCTGTGTTCAATGGTCTCTCACCAAAGCTCTATGGTCTGTGGTACATGGACTCTTGACTAAGATCAACAGTCTGTGCTCTAAAGGATGTTGTCTATGGTCTCTGGTCTAGGCTCTGCTCTAGCTCTATGGTCAGTGGTCTATGGTCTCTGGCCAAAGGTCTGTGGTCTATATTCTGCAGTTTATAGTCTAACGGCTCAAACCTATATTCTACGGTCTGTGCTCTACGGTGTGTGGTCTCTGGTTTCTGGCACTAGCTCTACTGTCTGTGGACTATGGTCTCTGCCGTAAGATCTACAGTAGGAGCTCGATAGTCTATGGTCTATGTCCTGTGGTCTATGCCCTCTGGCCTAAGCTCTTCAGTCTGTGCTCTGCGATTTGTGGTCTATGGTCTCGGGCCTAAACTCCTCGAACTGTGTTCTACAGTCTCTGCGATCGCTCATCTAAGCTCTCCGGCCTGTGCTCATGTCTGTAGTTAATGGTCTCTCGTCGAAGTTCTGCTGTCTGTGGTCTGTGGTCACTGGCCTAAGCTCTACTGTCTGTGCTCTATGATCTGTCATCTATAGTCTCTGACCTAAGGTCTGTGGACTTTGATCTACACTGTGCTGTCTCTGGTCTATTGCCTAAACTCTATGATCTGTGCAATACGGACTTTGGTCAATGGTCTCTGCTTAAGTTCTACCGTATGTGCTCCATGGTCCGTGGTCTTTGGCCTGTGGCCTAAGTCTTACGGTCTGTGTTCTATGGTCTGTGCTCTCTGGTCTCTGGCACTAGCTCTACGGTTTGTCGTCTATGGTCTAAGGTCTACACTATGAGGTCTAGTGTCTATGGCCTATGATCTCTGGCCTATGCACTACGATCTGTGGTCGAAGCTCTGCTGTCTCTGCTTTAAGGTCCTTGATCTATTGTCTATGGCCTAAATTTAGAGTCTCTGTTCTAAAGTATGTAGTCTTTGGTCTTGGGCTCTGTGGTCTGTGGTGAATGGTCTCTGGCCTCAACTCTTCAAACTGTGCTCTGCAGTCTGTGTTCTATGGTCTCGAGCCTACGGTCTACCGCCTATCCTCTATGGTCTGTAGTCTATGGTCTCTCATAGAAGTTCTGTGGTCTATGGCCAATGGTCACTGGCCTAAGCTCTACAGTCTGTGATCGATTATTTGTCAACTATAGTCTGTGATATAAGATGTATGGACTATGCTCTACAGTCTGTGGTCTTTGGTCCCTGGCTGAACCTCTTCAGTCTGTGCTCTATGGTCTGTAGTCTATGGTCTCTCGTAGAAGCTCTCTGGTCCGTGCTCAATAGTTGTCATCTATGGTCTCTGACCTAAGCTATATGGACGATGCTCCACAGTCTGAGTTCTACATTCCATGCTCCATGTTCTATGGTCTATGCTCTGTGGTCTCTGGCACGTGCTCTGTGCTCTATCCTCCATGATCTATGGTGTATGCTCTATGGTCTATGCTCTGCTCTATACTCTATGGTCAATGCTATATTTTCTTTTGTCTTGGCTACATGGTCTATGCTGTGTGGTCTACCGTCTATGCTCTCTTCTCTGCATTATGGTGTATGTTTGTTGTCTTGGCTATATGGTCTCTGCTCTGCAGTCCATGCTATTTGCTCTGTGGTCTGTAATGTATCGTCTACGCTCTGTGCTCCATGCTCTATGATGTAGAAACATATGATGATATGTAGAAACGTATGATGTGGAGTCGTTTGGAACCAGTATTATATGCTCCTTAAATGGAAGAAGTTTGAGTCAATTACATAAGAAATAGCATATGGTGCTGATCACTTTTCAAGCATTTTCATCACAGTGGCGCAGCTTCACCGAAAATGCTAATGAGAGAAAGTAATGCATAGAAACCAAAAATCATACATTTCCATTTTGCTCAAAAATACGGAGGGGTAATTAGGTGCAAATGTATTATTTATACGAAACCTATGATGTAAAGTCTTTTGGAACCAGTATTATGTGCGTGGTCCTGAAACTGAACAAGTTTGAGGCATTAACTTAACAAATTGCACAGGATCGAGATTTAGTGTTTTCACAGCAAAAGACGTACAATGCCAATTGCCAGGAAAGTTCCTAAGTGGCAATGTGCCATAAACAACCACAATTTAGGCATTCTATGTTTTTTATCTGTATACTTTACATTCTGCTCTGTGCACTTAAGTTTTCAGTTTGAAGTGGCAATGTGATGAAAATGCTTGAATACAGAGCAGGACCATTGAATACATAAAGTGAAGCGGTTTCCAACAAGTTGCCACATGGCATTTTCCTGGAACTGCATATTGTATGCCATTTGCACTGAAAAGGCTAAATCTTGATAATGTGCAATTTTTTATATAACTGATACTAACTTCTGTTTAAGGAGCATACACATAATACTGGTTCCAAATGACTCTGCATCATATGTTTTGTAAGAATAATACGTTTATACATTGTCACCCCTCAGTATTTTTGAGCATAATTGTACTGAATGCTTTTTAGTCTGTATGCTTTACTTACTGCTTTATGCATTTTGTGTAATCTATGTGCATTTATCTTCTCAGGTTGAAGTGCTACAGTGATAAAATGCTTGAATAGTGATCAGCAACATAAAATACCTAAATTGCATTGGTTTAGAACACGTTACTCAATTCTGTGCAATTTGTGATATAACTGATACTAACTTATCCAGTTTAAGGACCACACACATAATACTGCTTCCAAATGACTCTAAGTCATACGTTTCCTAAAAATAATACATTTACACCTAGTTACCCCTCAGTATGCTTGAGCAAAATGTAAATGGGTGTTTTTGTCTGAATGCTTTACTTTCTATTATGTGCATTTTGAGCAATCTATGTGCATCTAACTTTACAGATTGAAGTACCACAGTGAAGAAAATGCTTGAATAGTAATCAGCAATGTAGAATACCTGAATCGAAGTGGTTTACAGTACTTTACCGCTTAGGAAGTTTGCTGGCAATTGGTAATGCACACATTTTGCTCTGAAAAGGCTAAATCTCGATTCTGTGCAATTTGTTATATAACTGACACAAACTTATCCAGTGTAAGGATCACACACATAATACTGCTTCCAAACGAATCTACATCATATATTTCTTAAAAATAATACATTTACACGTTGTTACCCCTCAGTATTTTTGAGCATAATTGAAATGTATGCTTTTTAGTCCGTATGCTTTACACTGTGCACTTTGTGTAATCTATGTGCATTTAACTTTTCAGATTAAAGTACTGCTATGATGAAGATATTTAAATAGTGATCACCAACATAGAATACCTTAATTGCAGTGGTTTACAACACGTTACCACATAGGAACATTCTGGGCAGTTAGCATTATATGCCTTTTGTTCTGAAAACGCTAAATCTCGATTCTGTGCAATTTGTGATATAACTAACACTACCTTTTCCGCTTTAAGGACCGCACACATAATACTGGTTCCAATCAACACTAAACCATAAGTTTCCTATAAAATAATTGATTTACACCTAGTTAGCCTTCAATATTCTGGATTAAAATGTAAATAAATGGTTTTTGGTCTGAATGTGCATTTTGTGTAAACTATGTGCACTTAACTTTTCAGGTTGAAAATGTGCTGAAAATGCTTCAATACAGAGCAGCACATAAAGTGAATTGGTTTAAAAATAATTTGCCACATGGCATTCTCCTGGAACCTCAGTTTGCTCTGAAAATGCTAAATCCCAATTCTGTAGTGTCTCTGTGTTTTAAGTGCCTGGATAGTGATCAGCAACAGAGTATACCTAAACTGTAGTGGCTCACAGCACATTACCACAGAGGAACTTCTGCAGTTTGTTATATAACTGACTGTAATTTCTTCAGTTTAAGGAGCGTACACCTAATATTGGTTCCAAACAACTCTACATCATATATTGCGTAAAAATGATACGTTTACTTCTTGTTACCCCTGTATTTTTGAGCATAATTGAAATGTATGTTTTACTTCTGCTGTGTGCATTTTGTGTAATCTATGGGCATTTAACTTTTCAGACCGAAGTGTCTCAGGGATGGAAATGCTTGAATAGTGATCAGCAACATACAATACCTAAATTGTAGTGGTTTACAGCACGTTACTGCGTAGGAACTTTCCTGGCAATTGATATTGTACGCCTTTTGCTCTGAAATCGCTAAATAGACGACAGACTACAGAGCTTCGCCAAGAGAAAACAGACTACAGGCAGTAGAGCTTATGCTAGATACCATAGACTAGAGACTGCAGAACACAGTTTGAAGAGTTAAGGCCAGAGAGCATAGACCACAGTCCGTATGGCACAGATCGTAGAGCTTAGGCCAGAGACCACAGTCCACATCCACAGTGAGTAAGGCATAGTCTGCAGAGCTTAGGTCAGAGACCATAGACGATAGATCACAGACCACAGACCACAGAGCTTCTACGAGCAACTATGGGCTACAAACCGTAGAGTCCAGGCAGTTGAGCTTAGGGTAGAGACCATAGACCACAGACTGCAGAACACTGTTCAAAGAGATTGGGCCAGATATCATAGACCATAAACCATAGGCAACAGACCGAACAGCTTTGGCTAGAGATGATATACCACAGACTGTAGAGCTTAGGCACGAGACCAAAGACCACAGACCATAGACCACAGAGTGCAGAGCTTCGACTACAGACCATAGACTGAGAGCAAAGAACATTGAGTTTAGGCCAGAGAACACAGACCATAGACTATCGAGTTCAAATGGCAGAGACCATGGACTACAGTGAGTAGAGCTTGCGGCAGAGACTGGAGAACACACATCGTAAAGCACAATCTGTTGAGCTTAGGCCAGAGAGCATGGACCACAATCCGTACTGCTCTGGCCAGGGACCATTTTCCAGAGACTGTGGAGTTTCTGCCAGAGACCATAGAGCAGAGACTGTAGATATTAGGCCAGAGTCCATGTTCCACAGACCGTAGAACTTAGGATAAAGACCGTAACCCACAGACTGCAGAACACAGTTCTCACTTTGGGCCAGCGAACATAGACCACAAACTGAAGAGCAAAGACTGAAGACCTTAGGCCAGAGATCATAGACCACAAGCCGCAGAGCACAGATGGAAGAGCTCCTGCTAGAGACAATAGACCACAGAACATTGATGACTGACAATAGACCACAGACCGAAAAGTTTCGTCAGGAGACCATAGACTACAGACCATGCAGGTTAGGCCAGTGGCCATAGACCACAAACCGCAGAGCTCAAAGCGTAGAGAGTCCGCCAGAGACCATGGACCACAGACCTGAGATCTTGGGCCAGAGATAGACCATCGACCATACAGCACAGGCCAAAGAACTTCGGCGAGAGACCATAGACCACAGACTGTAGAGCTAATGCCAGAGACCATAGACCACAGTCCATATAGCACAGATCGTAGAGCTTAGGCCAAAGACCACAGACCACAGAGTGTAGGGCATTGTCCATAGAGCTTAGATTAGAGACCATGGACAACAGATCAGAGAACACAGACCGTAGAGCATAGGCCAGGTACCCTAGACCGGAGACCTCAGAGCTTCTACAATAGACAAGAGACCATTGACTACCATAGATTAGAGACCATATAGCACAGACTGCAGAACACAGTTCGAAGAGATGGGCTGGAGATCATAGACCATAAACCGTAGACAACAGATCAAAGTGCTTTGGCCACAGACCGTGGAGCTTAGGCCAGAAAAGACAGACCACAAACTGTACAGCATAGTCCATAAAGCTTAGGTTAGAGACATTAGATGACAGATCATAGAGGACAGACAAGCTTAGGCCAGTGACCATAGACCACAGACCGCAGAGCTTCGTCGAGAGACAATAGACTACAGGCGGTAGAGCTTAGGCTAGAGATCAGAATGTAGAGAGTCAGAAAGAGACCATGGACCACAGACTGTAGACCTAATACCAGAGCCCACATAGACCACATTCCATATAGCACAGATGGTAGAGCTTAGGCCAGAGACCACAGACCATAGAGTGTAGGGCATAGTCCATAGAGCTTAGAATTGAGACCATGGACGACAGATCAGAGAGCACAGACCATAGAGCATAGGCCAAGTGCCCTAGACCAGAGACCTCAGAGCTTCTACGAGAGACCGTAGAGCACAGCCAGTATAGCTTAGACTAGAGACCATAGACAACAGACTGCAGAACACAGTTCAAAGAGATGGGCCAGAGATCATAGACCACAAGCTGTACACAACAGATCGAGAAGCTTAGGCCAGAGACCATAGACCACAGACTGCAGAGCACAGAATGTAGAGCTTCGGCCAGAGACCATAAACCACAAACTGTAGAGTATAGTCCATAGAGCTTAGGTCAGAGACTATAAACGACAGATCATACAGCACAGACCGCAGAGCTTAGGCCAGTGATCGTAGACCACAGAACACAGAGCTACGCCAAGAGACAATAGACTACAGGCAGTAGAGCTTAGGCTAGAGACCATAGACCACAGACTGTAGAACATATTTTGAAGAGTTAAGGCCAGAGACCATAGACCACATACCTTACAGCACAGACCAACGAGCTTCGGCTAGATAACATAGACAACAGAGCGTAGATCTTGGGCCAGAGACAGCAGTTCACATCCACAGAGTGTAGGATATAGTCCATAGAGTTTAGATCAGAAACCATAGACAACAGATCATAGACCACAGACCACAGAGCAACCAGACAATACAGACCATAGGGCATAGGCAGTTGAGCTCAGGGTAGAGACCATAGACCAGAGACTGCAGAACACTGTTCGAAGAGATTGAGCTAGAGATAATAGACCACAAACCGTAGACAACAGATAGAAGAGCTTTGGCTACAGACCATAGACCACAGACTGTAGAGATAAAGCCAGAGACCATACACCAGAGGCTATAAAGCTTAGGCCAGAGAGCATAGACCACAAACCATGCTGCTTTGGCCACAGACCATTGTCCACAGACCGAATTTTGGCCAGAGACCATAGAGCAGAGACCGTAGATATTAGGCAAGAGTCCATATTCTACAGACCGTAGAGTTTAAGCTAAAGACCATAGCTCACAGACTTGCAGAACACAGTTCAAAGAGTTTGGGCCAGAGACCATAGACTACAAACTGTAGAGCACAGACTGAAGAGCTTAGGCCAAAGACCACTGATGAAAAACCATAGATATTAAGCCAGAGACCATAGATCATAGTCCATATAGCACAGCTCTTACAGCTTAGGCCAGAGACCAGAGACCACAGATTGTTGAGCATAGTCCATAGAGCTTAGATCAGTGACTGTAGAGGACAAATCATATTGCACAGATCGTAGCGCTTTGGCCAGTGACCATAGACCAAAGACTGTACAGAATACTCCATACATCTTATGTCACAGAGTATAGATGACAGATCATAGAGCACAGATCATAGAGCTTAGGCCAGTGACCATGGACCACAGACCACAGAGTTTCCACGAGAGACCATAGACTACAAACCATAGAGCATAGGTGGTAGATCTGAGGCTAGTGACCATAGACAACAGATTGTAGAGCTCAGTTCAGAGAGTTTAGGCCAGAGACCACAGACCACAAACCGTACAGCATAAACCGATGAGCTTCGGCTGGAGACCATAGGCCACAGATGGTATAGCTTTGGCCAGAGACCAAAGACCACAGACAATTGAGCTTCGACCAGAGATCATAGACCATAAACCGTAGAGCAAAGTCCATAGGGCAGAGGTATGAGACCATAGATGACAGATCACTGAGCACAGACCGTAGAGCTTCGGCCAGTGACAGACCATAGACTGCAGAGCTTGGAATAGAAACCATAGACTACAGGCAGTAGAGCTTAGGCTCGAGATCATAGACCACAGACTCTCAGAACACAGTTCCAGGAGTCTAGGCCAGAGATCATAGATCTGTCATGGTCCTGGCCATCCCTCCCTTTTATTCCTCATGTTCTCCTAATTCCCTTTTCCCCATGTTTCTCCTGCTCCCCTGTCTGTGTGCGTGTGCATGTGTGTGTGTATGTGTGTGTGTGTGTGTGTGTGTGTGTGTGTGTGTGTGTGTGTGTGTGCACGCGCGCAGTGGACGTTCCTTTTGTTCTCCCGGGCTTCCTGATTGCGGCGCACCTGAATCCCATCTAACCTGCAGCATAAATACCCCGGCTTTCCATCCACTCATCGCCAGATCATTGCTTCAGCCAGTGTGGTAGTTCACATTCTAGGCCGCTTAGAATTGTGTATTCTAAGTTTTGTTTTTGCGCTGTTGTCTGCCTGTCTCTCCGTGTTAACAGGAGCATTGCATGCTGCCTACCTTCACGTTCATCCTCCTACCTGCCGTTCTCTTCCAGCCACGCTCACACCCTTGTCTGCATCCCTGCTCTGCCTCATCCCGCCACCCGCCTACACTCTCCGCTGGCTCAGTGGTTAAACGCTGTGCTCTCACCGCAGTGACCCAGGTTCAATCCCCAGTCAAGCCACGCTCTTTCCTCTGCCGAATCCTCACTCCCCAGCCTTCCCTGCAATCATTAATAAACACTCGTCAGATTACTCTACCTCCATGTCAGTATCCTGTGTTTGGGTTCACCCGTTCATTGCAACAGAACGATCCGGCCAACAGGTACCCAGCGGACACAAACACCATCCAACATGCCCTCGCCAGCCAGGGTCCCCTACTGGGGCAGCATGACCAACTCCTCCGGGAGGTCATGGAGGACCCACATTCCCTGTCTGCTCACGTCACGCAGATCGGTAACCAGGTGGACCGTGTCTCCACTTATATCACTCAACCCACACCTGGAACCCAGCCTAGCCAGCCCAGACAGCCTGTAGCGGCAACCCCTCAAGCTTCACCAACAACCCCGCCCAGACAGCCTCACATACCAGAGCTTGAGCACTACGCTGGAGACCTGGGGAAGTGTCGGGGTTTCCTCCTTCAGTGTTCCCTGGTGTTGGAGCAGCAGCCGTTGACCTACTCCACAGATAAGTCTAAAGTTGCTTATGTCATGGGGTTGCTAAGGGGGAACGCTTTAGCGTGGGCCACAGCAGTCTGGGACAACCAACCTGATTTCTGCTCCTCTTTCGCCAGTTTCATTGCAGAGATGAGAAAGGTCTTCGATCACCCGGTCCGGGGTAAAGACACCGCCAAGCACCTACTCATTCTCCGCCAGGGCTCCCACAGTGTTGCTGAATATTCAGTGGAGTTCCGGACGTTAGCAACCGACCTGGGGTGGAACGATGAGTCACTCCAGGGGGTATTTCTGAATGGACTTAGCAACCTGATGAAGGTCGAGTTGGCGGCAAGAGACGATACCAACAGCCTGGATTCCCTGATCTCCCTGGCCACCAGGTTGGACAATCGCCTCCGGGAGCACCATAGAGAGAGAACTGGTTGTCCACCACCCTTGGACACTTCTCTGCTCTTTTTACCGCCTCCCCCCAGAACAAACCTCTCTCCCCATCCTGCAGCCCAAGTAGCTCCCAGCCCTGCCGCTTCAACAGCCCTGGGAGATGCAGCTGGGGTGGAACTGCCTATCTCCCGCTGAACGACTCCGGAGAATGAGAGCGGGCGAGTGTTTATATTGCGGTCAGTCCAGACACTTCCTTGCCACCTGTTCCCTTCAGCCAAAAGGGTCGGGGGGGGGGTTCACCTGTAGCAGTGGGGACCCTGGTGAGCCAGCCAATATTCCCTTTCAACACCCGACCCCGGATGCAGCTTCAAGCCACTCTGTGTCATAATCAACAGTCCTTGCCTCTGCTAGCGCTAGTGGACTCTGGCGCAGAGGGAAACTTCCTGGACGAAAACCTAGCCCTCCAAGCCGGTATTTCTCGTGAGCCCCTGAGTACCCCCCGGATGCCACTAGACTCCTGGCCCGTGTCATGCACTGCACAGAACCCCTGCTTCTCCTTCTCTCCAGAAACCATTGGGAACAGATACAGTTCAATCTAATCTCCTCTCCTCAGGCCCCTTTAGTTCTCAGCCACCCGTGGCTAAGCTGTCATAACCCCCACATCGACTGGTCTACCGGGAAGATAGCTGGAGCTTGTTCTGCCATTCCTCTCGCCCGCAATCAGCCCTTCCTCCAGTGGAGATCATGCGACCTTGTCTGCCTCTGAGCCCCCCGACTTATCCACAGTTCCCGTAGGATATCATGATCTTGGAGAGGTGTTTAGCAAGCAACGGGCCCTTTCTCCACCTCCACATTGCCATTACGACTGCACAATTGACCTTCTCCCTGGAGCCTCCTTACCCACCAGTCGGCTGTATAGCTATGGAGACGTGCGTAAATGACTCCCAAGTGGCTGGCATCATCTGACTCTCATCTTCCCCCGTAGGCACTGGTTTCTTCTTTGTGGCAAAAAAAGACGGCTCGCTACGCTCATGCATCCACTACCGTGGCCTGAACAACATTACCATAAAAAATAAGTATCCCCTGCCGCTGATCAACTCAGCATTCGAGCCCCTTCACGGAGACACTGTATTCACTAAAATGGACTTGCAGAATGCCTATCACTTGGTCAGGATACAAGAGGGAGATGAATGGAAGACAGCCTTCAACACCCCACTCGGCCATTTTGAATACCTGGTGATGCCTTTCGGCCTGACCAACACTCCCGCGGTGTTCCAGGCTCTGGTCAACGACGTCCTTAGGGACTTTATCAACCGATTTGTCTTCATTTATCTGGACAATATCCTAATCTTCTCCCGCAATCTCCAGGAGCACACCCTCCATGTCCGCCAGGTTCTTCAGAGGCAGGAAAACAAACTATTTGTAAGGCCGAGAAATGCGAATTCCATGCCCGTTCCACCAGTTTCCTGGGGTACATCATTGAAAGCGGGCAGGTGAGGATGGATCCCGAAAAGATCTGGGCGGTGGCAGAGTGGCCCAACCACACTTCGCTTAAACAACTCGAGCGATTTCTGGGATTCGCCAATTTCTACCATTGCTTCATCACAGACTACAGCTGGGTGGCAGCGCCCCTTACCCAGCTCACCTCTCCTGCGACCCCCTTCCACTGGACTCCCGAAGCGAACTCAGCCTTTTCGGAGCTGAAGAGGCGTTTCACCGCCACTCCCATCCTGGTCCAGCCTGCCCCCCCCCCCCCGCCAGTTCATAGTGGAGGTGGATGCCTCCGACACTGGGATGGGGGCGGTCCTCTCTCAACGCTCCATCCCAGACCAAAAGCTCCATCCCTGTGCTTTCTTCTCTCGCCATCTATCCCCCGATGAACGTAACTACGACGTTGGGAATCGTGAGTTGCTGGCTGTCAAACTCGCCTTGGAGGAGTGGAGGCACTGGCTGGAGGGAGCAGAACACCCATTCATTGTTTGGATGGACCATAAGATCCTGGCATACATTCAGACAGCTAACCGCCTTAACTCTCGCCAGGCCTGTTGGGCACTGTTCTTTGACCGCTTCAATTTCACCCCCACCTACCGTCCTGGTTCCATGAACGTAAAGCCAGATGTTCTCTCTTGCCAGTACGTCTCCGAGGAGGGTCCTTCCAATTCTGATTCCATCCTGTGTCATGGCTGCTCTCACCTGGGAGATCGAGTCCGTAGTTAGAGAGGACCAACAGACTCAGACAGACCCAGGCAATGCTCCCCCCTCCCCAGTCGTCTCTTCGTGCCTGACTCTGTCTGTTCACAGGTTCTTCAGTGGGGACATACTTCCCGGTTCCCCTGCCATCCTGGAATCGGTCGCACCCTGTCCCTTTTAAAGCAACATCTCTGGTGGTCCACCAAAGATGTTGACACTTGCTCCTTTGTCTCTGCCTGTACAATGTGTGCTGCGGTAAAGCCTCCCATCGGCCACCTGCTGGGTTGCTTCGTCCCCTACCTGTCCCTAGCCGCCCTTGGTCCCACATAGCTCTCGATTTCATCACTGGTCTACCCCCTTCACATGGTAATACAGCTATATTGTGGACCGTTTTTCCAAAGCCGTGCACTTCATAGCCCTTCCCAAATTCCCTACAGCCCGTGAAACAGCCGACCTCCTTGTACAACACGTCTTCCGCCTTCATGGAATTCCCTCCGACATCGTTTCTGACCAGGGGCCTCAGTTCATCTCCCAAGTCTGGAAGTCCTTCTGTCAAGCCCTCGGAGCTTCAGTTAGTCTGTCTTCCGGTTTCCATCCACAGACGAATGGTCAGATGGAGTGAGCCAATCAGGATTTGGAAGAAGCACTGCGCTGCATTTCCGCCAGTAACCCGTCATCCTGGAGCACATATGCCCACAACTCCCTGACCAGCACCACCACCATTATGTCCCCTTTCAAATGTTCTCTTGGCTATCAACCCCCTCTGTTTCCTGCCCACAAAGACAACTGATGATCATAACACCATCTCAAAGCAGTCCTCGTCTCTCTCTCTCTTTTCCCTTCTCTCTCTCTTTTGAAAACAACATGTCGGTGTTAAATACCTCTCTCTCTCTCTCTCTCTCTCTCTTTTCAAAAGCACAGAGGTAATTCTGGACCTTGTCACACCCGCTTCCTTCAGAAAAAAAATTTTTGATGAAGGCGAAAATTTTTTTTAGTCTATATGTAAATTACAGAGTTTGAAACAATACCTGTATGATCATCAGATATTGGGTCTATGGTCTCACCCCTAAGCTCTACTGTCTGTAGTCTATGGTTTTTCTTCCAAGCTCTGCAGTCTGAGGTCTATGGTCTATGGCCTAAGGTCTACAGTCTGAGCTCTATGATCTGTCCTCTATGGTCGCTGACCTAAGCTGTATGCTCTGCAGTTTGTGTTCTGGGGTCTCTGGCCTATGCTGTCCTATTTGTGCTATATGAACTCTGGTCTACGGTCTCTGGCCTAACCTCTATAGCCTGTGGTGTGTGGCCTCTGACCTTATCTCCACAGTCTGTGGTCTCTGGTCTTTAGCAGAAGCTCTTCGATCTGTTGTCTTGGTTTGTGGCCCGTGATCTCTGGCCCAAACTCATCGAACTGTGTTCTACAGTGTGTGGTCTATCGTCTCCAGTCTAAGCTCGATTGCCTGTTCTCTACTGTCTGTAGTCTCTGGTCACTCATAGAAGCTCTGTGGTCTATGGTCAATGGCCTATGCTGTACAGTCTGTGCTCTATGATCTGTCATCTATGCTCTCTGATCTAAGCTCTATGGACTATGTCCTAGATTCTGTGGTCTCTGGTCTCTGGTCTCTGGTCTAAGCTCTACGATCTGTGCTATACAGACTGTGGTCTATGGTCTCTGGCAGTCGTTCAACAGTCTGTGGTCTATGGTTTCTAGCCGAAGCTCTTCGGTCTGTGCTCTATGGTTGGTGGTCTGTGGTCTCTGGCCTAAGCTTTATGGTCTGTGGCCTATGGTTTCTGGCCTAAGCTCGACAGTCTGTGGTCTATGTTCTCTAGCTGAAGCTCATCGGTTTATGCTTTACGATTTGTGTCCTATGGTCTCTAGCCTTCACTCTTCGAACTGTTTTCTGTGGTCTATGGTCTCTAGGTTAAGCTCTACTGCCTGTAGTCTATGGTTTTCCTTCCAAGCTCTGCGTTCTGTGGTCTATGGTCACTGGCCTAAGCTCTACGGTCTCACACCTGTGCTCTAAGGACTATGCTGTACAGTTTTTGGTCTGTGGTCTCTGGCCTAAACTCTACGATCTGTGCTCTACATATTGTGGTCTACAATCTCTGGCATAAGCTCTATCATCTGTGGTCTTTGGTCTCTGGCCAAAGCGCTATGGTCTGTGGTCTATGCCATAGACTCTACGGTCTCCAGCTGAAGCTCATCGGTCTGTGCTCTATGGTTTGTGGTCTGTGATCTCTGGCCTAAACTCTTCAAACTGGGTTCTGCAGTCTGTGGTCTATGATCTCTAGCCTAAACCTACGGTTTCTTTTGCAAGCTGTGCCATCTGTGGTCAATTGTCACTGGCCTAAGCTCTACGGTCTGTGCTCTGTGATCTGCCATCTGTGGTCTATGACATAAGATGTATGGACTATGTTCTACAGTCTGTGGTCTATGGTCACTGGCCTAAGCTCTACGGTCTGAGCTATATGATCTATCCTCTATGGTAGATTTGTCCTCTATGGTAGCTGACCTAAGGTCTATGGAGTACGCTCAACAACCTGAGGTCTGTGGTCTCTGGCCTAATCTCTAAGATCTGTGCTATACGTACTGTGGTCTATGGTCCCTGCCCTAATATCTGTGGTTTTTGGTCTATGGTCTCCAGTCTAAGCTCTTTAGTCTGTGCTCTACAGTTTGTGGTCTATGGTCTCTGGCCCAAATTCTTTGAACTGTGTTCTGCAGTCTGTGGGCTATGGTCTTTAGCCTAAGCTCTACGATCTGTGGAACATGGATTCTGGCCTAATATTTATGGTCTCTGCCGGAAACTGCACGGTCTGTGGACAATGGTTTCTGGCCAAAGCATACTGCTCTATGCTCTCTGGCCTAAGCTCGACAGTCTGTGGTCTCCAGTCTCTGGCACTAGCTCTACTCTCTGTGGTCTATGGTCTCTGCCATTTGATCTTGAGTATGAACTCGATAGTCTATGGTCTATGTTCTCTGGCCTAAGCTCTACACTCTGTGCTCTCTGATCTGTCGTTTATGGTCTCTAATCTAAGCTCTATGGACAATGCCCTACACTCTGTGGTCTGTGGTCTCGGGCCTAAGTTCTACGATCTGTGCTATTCCTAAGCACTACAGTCTGAGGTCTATGGTCCCTATCCGAAGCTCTTCAGCCTATGCTCTGTGGTCGATGGTCTATGTCCTCTGGCCTAAGGTCTGTGGTCCATGGTCTCTGGCTGACTCTCTACAGTTTGAGCTCTGTGGTCTGTCGTCTATGGCCTCTGGCCTAAGCTGTAAGGTCCGTAATCTATAGACTCTGGACGAAGCTCTTCAGTCTGTGGTATACTGTCAGTGGTCAACATTCTGTGGTCCATGGTCTTTAGCCTGACCTCTTCTATCTGTGCTTTACGGTTTGTGGTCTATAATCTCTGGCCTAAGCTCTACAGTCTGTGCCCTCTGATCTGTCATTTATTGTCTCTAATCTAAGGTGTGTTGGCACGTGGCCAAGTGGTTAAGGCGTCGGTCTAGTGATCTGAAGGTCGTTAGTTCGAGCCTCAGCTGAGGCAGCGTGTTGTATCCTTCAGCAAGGCACTTAACCACACATTGCTCTGCAACCAATCGGTGCCAAGCTGTATCTGCCCTAGTGCCCTCCACGGTCTGTGGATGATGGTCTGTACCCAAAGCAGTTTGTGGTCTGTGCTCTCTGGCCTAAGCTCTATTTTCTATGGTCTATGGTCTCTGCCATTTGATCTTGAGTATGAACTCAATAGTCTATTGTATACGTTCTCTGGCCTAAGCTCTACTTCTGTGCTCTCTGATCTGTAGTTCATGGTCTCTAATCTAAGGTCAATGGACTATGCCCTACACTCTGTGGTCTGTGGTCTCTGGCCTAAGCTCTGTGGTCTGTGGTATATGTTCTCTAGCCTAAGCTCTACAGTCTGCGCTCTACCATCTGTTTTTGATGGTCTCTAGCCTATACTCGATGGTCTGTGGTCTGTGTTCTCTGGCCTAAGCTCTATGGTCTGCGGTATATGGTCTCTGGCCTAAGCTCTACAGTCTGTACTCAATGGTCTCTGACCTAAGCTCTACAGTCTGTGCTCTACATCAGTTGTCTATAGTCTCTGGCCAAAGCTCCATGAGCTGTGCTCTATGGTCTATGACCTAAGCTCTACAGACTGTCCTCTATGGCCTGTGGTAGATATTCTCAGGCCAAACCTCTATGGTGTGTGCTCTTTGATCTGAGATCTATGTTCTCTGGCCAAAGCTCTACAGTCTGTCCTCTACAGCCTGTGGTAGATGTTCTCAGGCCTAACCTCCACCGTCTGCACTCTAAAACCTGTGGTCAAGGGTCTCTGGCCAAAGCTCTACAGTCTGTGGCCTATGGTCTCTGGCCCATTCTGTATGTTCAGTGGTCTATGCTCTCTGGCCTAAGCTCTTACAGTCTGTAGTCTATGGTTTGTGATAAACAGTCTCTGGCCTAACCTCTGTGGTCTGTGGTCAAAGGTCTCTGGCCTAAACTCTATGCTCTGTGGTCTATGGCCCCTGGCCAAAGCTCTGTGGGCTGTGGTCTATGTCTCTGGCCTCAGCTCTACGGTCTATACTCTACGTTCTGTGGCCTAAGCTCTGCGTACTGTCCTCTACGGTCAGAGGTATATAGTCTAAGGCCTAAGCTATACGGTCTCTGCTCTATGGTCTGTGGTCTGTGGTCTGTGGTCTCTGGACTAAACTCTACGGTCTGTGATCTGTCATCTCTGGCCTAAGCTCTACAGTCTGTGCTGTATGGTCTGTGGTCTATAGTCTCTGGCCTAAACTCTATGGCCTGCGGTCTATGACCTCTGTCCCATGTTCTACTGTCTATGCTCTCTGGTCTCTGGCCTAAGTTCTACGGTCTGTGGTCTATGGTCTCTGGCCAAAACTCTATGGATGTGCCCTACAGTCTGTGCTCTGTGGTCTCTGGTCTAAGCTCTACGGTTTGTGGTCTATTGTCTCTGGCCAGATCTCTATGGGCTGTGCTCTATCATCTGTGGTCTATGGTGTCTAGCCTAAGCTCTATGGCAGGGTTCCCCAGTTAGTTTTCCACAAGGGCCAAATTATGTCAAGCATGCCAAGCCAAGGGCCCAAACGTCCAGGGTTTTTTTTCATTGCGCTAGTAAGTTTTTTATGGGCAGATGTTGTTGTTGCTGCTATTACCATTATTATTATTATTATTATTAGTAGTAGTAGTAGTAGTAGTAGTAGTAGTAGTAGTAGTAGTAGTAGTAGTAATAATTTAGGCCTGGGATTCTCAAAGACTGTGTTGTGGGTCACACAAGAAAAAAATATGCACTCTTGAAACAAAATAAGTCCAAAACCAACCATTTAATTATGACTGTAGCTGTCAGCTGTCACATTGAGAACTCATCTGGGACTTAAATACACACACACACACACACAAACACACACTGTAAACATGGTAGTCTTCACCACTTCTCTTCCGCACAAAGTTTTAGTAGTACTGCCTTTTCCACTGTTTCTGTTCTCTCATTTAATCTATTTGTTCTTTTTAATTAAGCTATGTAGCATTTGAAGTATGAGGTGTAGCTATAAATGAAATTATCAGTATTATTGTTGTTGTAATATTATTATACCACAATAAGATTGACATATGGACAAAAATAAATTGATTCACTCACTAATCAGTGAGAGAAGTGACAGCGACGGGATGAGGCAATCTTTCTGATGTGGGCCTGTATTTTGTTGTGGCAATCCTGAGGCACTGGCCAAGATGGGCATTGGAGAGTCTGTTTCTGTCCTGGTTCTTGATAGAGTTCATTGAAGAAAACGATGACTCACATATGTATGTGGAGGGGAACAGTGTGAGTAGGAGCATTGCAATAGCTCTCCTGTTTTTGAATTGAGCTCGGGGAACCAGGTTGATCCAAATGTCACTCACCCCAATGTCCTTGTGTTGTGCTTTAAGCAAATCAAATGTTCCCATTTCCAAGACCTCCATCTGAAGAGTTGCCTCATCTATGGAAGGCACCAGCCTTTTGGCCTCTGCAGTCCACTGGCCGTCAGCTGAAATGGAGAACGGCTGTCTCAGGAAGAGGAGGATGTCACCTGAGAGTTTAAGGGAGATTTCAAATCCTTCCCTGAAGTTTTCTGCCAGGCTCGTCACAAAATCCTTCATCACTGGATCCTCTCGCATTTCGTTCTTCTCTCAATGCTCCCGCAGACGTGGAAAGTGCAACTTTCTCCCGTGAATGACTCTCCAAAAGGTTCAGCTTTGACCGGAAAGCTTCAATCGCCTCGTACATTTCCGCAACAGTGTGGTTGTTGCCTTGTAATTGTAGATTAAGTTGACTTAGATGAGACATGATGTCACACAAAAAAAAACATGTGCCATCACTTTGTTGTCGCTTAAAAACCTCTTAAATCCTTGGGCTTTTTGGCTCTGTAGGCTAGATAAAAATGACACAAGCTCATTGCGCAGGTCACACACCCTCTCCAACACACGGCCTTTGCTCAGCCAGCGAACATCATTATGCAGCAAAAGATCTTTGTGTTCCGCTGACATTTCCTCCAGCAATGCTCTGAAAAGGTGATGTTGCAGCCTAGAACTCTCACGAACGAAATTTACCGGTCTCGCCACAGTATCCATCGCCTCTTTCATTTCCCCACACAGTTTAGCGCAGAACAATAGCTTTAATAGCTCCACAACCGTTTTCTTGGTTTTCTCATCATGACTTAAAACTTCGCCAACCATATCAATTGCACACATTTTAATCAACTCGGCATCAGCGAATGGCTTCTTAGCTTTGGCAAGATTCCATTACACATGCAATGATGCAGCTGTTGCGCTCTCTTGCGTAGATGTTGACTTACATATAGTAGAAACGGAGTGCTTGTATGATGTTATCATATTTGCAATTTTTTGTTTGCGTTTTTTCTGATTTTGCAGGGTAGTTGGCATTAAAACTGGCAGCATGCATAGTGTTGAAGTGCCACTTTAGATTTTCTGATTTGTAGACAGCTACGGACTGCATGCATATTAAGCATGTCGGTTTAGTGTTGGCATGGTCCGGTAAAATAAAAGAAAACTTATCAGACCAGTCAGATTTGAACTGGTCGACTTTGCGCTTTTTCGCGCAGGCCATGTTGTTCTTGGTTTAGGGTCCGTGACTTACTGCTGGTAACAATTTGCTTAGATGACAGATTCGCTTCTTAGGTGACAGGCGGGTAGGTGGTGCGTGGCACTGTCTAGTCGAAGACCGTAGAGAGCGCGCAGTCGGTCAAGTGTAAAGTGTGGGATGAGCTTAAATTAAATTAGAGCCGCGCGCCCTTTATTTACATATTATGACCGGTGCGTTCACGTAAGTGCCAATGGGTCGGCCCGGTCCAGATATTTGGTTCTCGCGGTCCGACTATTGGGGTTGTCTGCTCTATGGTCTGCGTTCTATACTCTATGGCCTATGTTCTATGCTCTATGCTCTCTGCTTTATTTTCTGTGGTGCCTGCTGTATGCTCTATGGTCTATGCTTTACGTTCTATGCTCTATGCTATACGCTCTCTGCTCCATGTTCTGTGTACTCTGTGCTATGTTCTAAGGTCTATACTCTATGGTCTATGCCCTAGGCTCTATACTGTATGCTCGAGGCTCTATGTGTTCTAAGGTCAAAGGTCTATACTCTGCGGTCTGTGCCCTAGGCACTATTCTGTATGCTTGAGGCTCTTTGCTCTACAGTCTATTGTCAATGTTGTATGCTCTATGGTCTATGGTCCTTGTTCTGTGTTCTATTTTCTATGGTCTATGCTCTAGACTCTGTGTTCTATGCTCTATGGTCTTCGGTCTATGGTCATGCTCTATGGTCATGTCTATACACTGTGCGCTATGGTCTATGTTCTATGCTCCATGCTCTATGACCTATGCACTATGGTCTGTGTTCAATGGACTCTATGTTTTGCGGCCTATGCTCTATGCGCTAATATCTACTATTTAGTGTCTACGTTCTAGGTTCTATGGTCTATGCTCTGGGCTCTATGTTTTGCAGTCTATGCTCTCTGCTCTATGGTCTATGTGCCTTAGCTTCTATGCTCTATCTATGCTGTATGGTTGAATGTCAATACAGTATGCTCTATGATCTATGGTCTATTGACAATGCTGTATGATCTATGGACTATGTTCCATTGTCTATGCTCTCTGCTCTACTTTCTGTGGAATGTTCTCTATGCGCTGTGCTCTATAGTCTGTTGTCAATGCCGTATGCTCTATGATCTATTGGCGATGTTGTGCATTTTATGGTCTATGGTGAATGGTGTTTGGTCTATGCTCTATGGTCCATTTATTTTCTATGGCCTATGCCCTCTGCTCTATGTTCTGTGGTCTGTGCTCAATGCACTCTGGTCTATGCTCTATGGTGTTTGGTCTACGGTCTATGCACTATGTTCTATGCTCTATGGACTATCTACAATGCTACGTGCTCTATGTTTTATGCACCATTGTCTACACAGAGTCTATGCTCTGTGCTCCAGGCTCTATGCTCCATGCTGTATGATCTATCCTCTATACTCTATGGTCTATGCTCGCTGCTCCATGTTCTATATTCTATGGTTTATGGTCGCTGCTCTCGGCTCTATGATCAGCTCTCGGACTATGCTCTATGGTCTCTGCTATTTGGTCGATGCTCTCTGTTCTATCCTCACTGCTCTGTGTTCTGTGGTCTATGCTCCTGTCACAATGGCGGGGGGCAAAGGGAGCAAGGGTGGACCCAAATGCAAGATACATCTTGTGAGGTTAATTAAATTTAGTTTATTGTTTGATATCAGGAGAGCTAGGCAGGAGCAGGAGTAGCGAACTGGACAAGGACTGAGGACTAGGACTAGGCTGGGATCAAGGGTTCAGGCTAGGACTCAGAATCGGCTCCCAGAACTAGAGGAGACATGAAGAGGCTAGGGTATGGACTCCGAGCCCGAGACTGGGCAAGGACCCAGTACCTGGGTCTTGCCTCGGGCTTGGACCCCAGAACCAGGCATGGACATGACATGGGCTAGGGAGAGGAGGAACATGGGAACACAGAGCCTCGGTCTCGGGAAAGCAGGTACATGCAACCATGGACACATACACAGAACAGAGAGCTGGGACCCCTCCTTGGGTACAGGACATAGGGCCGGGACTCACACACAGAACAGAGAGCCGGGACCCCTCCTTGGGTACAGGACATAGGGCCGGGACTCCCACACAGAACAGAGAGCTGGGACCCCTCCTTGGGTACAGGACATAGGGCCCGGACTCATGACCCTCCGCGGGGCAACGGCAGACGGCCTGACTTACCCCACGGAGGCGAGGACAAGACATGACAAGACATGACCCCCACGGGGCAACGGCAAGACGGCCTGACTTACCCCACGGAGGCAAGGACAGGACGAGACATGACTCCCCGCGGGGCAACGGCAAGACGGCCAGACTTACCCCACGGAGGTGAGGACAAGACAAGACAAGACCAACATGAATGAACACCAGACAGTATCTATCTAGCTCGGTGATGGAACTAGACCGAAGTGCAGGCGGGGGCTGCAGACGAGGGCTAGAGGCGAGAGGGGCAGAGAAGGGATTCAGACAAGGGGGTAGGACAGGAATCACAGACCGCCAGGGCCAGGACTTGACTCAGAACTGGGAAGCTGCCAGGACCAGGACTTGACATGGTACTTGAACGCCGCCAGGGCCAGGACATAGATGTGGTACTTGAACACCGCCGGAGCCAGGATGTGGACATGGTACTTGGATGCCGCCGGAGCCAGGACGTGGATGTGGTACTTGGATGCTGCCAGAGCCAGAACGTGGACGTGGTACTTGGATGCCGCCGGAGCCAGGACGTGGTGCTTGGAACCTCCGGGTAGTGCCGAGCTCTCGACTTGGCCCGGGAACAGTAGACAGCGGCTCTTGATTCTCTCCGGCAGGTTAACTGACGGCCCCAACTTGAAGAGGAAACTTTGGAGGCTCGCTTCGGTGAGGTAACTGGACTGGATTGTTCCGGTGAGGAAGGGCGAATTACTGGCACTCGCTTCAGGCGGAGACAAGGCTTGCTCCGACCAGATGACATTGACACGCCGTGACTGTGCAAACCTTGCAGACGCACCCGCACCAAACGGCTGAAAGCCGGAGAGTATAAACTACCGGTTCAGCCGAGTATTAATTGCCTCTAATCACCAAAGTCGAGGAACACGGGAAAACAGGGAATCAACGGTTCGGATCGTAACATAAACAAGCTAAATTTAAAGGGACCCCAATCCGGACCATGACAGCTCCATGCTCGAACATCTATTGTTTTGTGTCTATGCTCTATGTTCTATGGTCTATTGTCTCGATTCTATGATCAATGCTTTCTGATCTATTGTCTATGCTATAGGCTCTAGACTCTCTGCTCTAGGCTCTATGGTCTATCCTCTGTGCTTTGTGTTCTGTGGTCTATGCTCTATGGTCTATGCACTATGCTCCGTGCTGCATATTCATATTTTATCTTCTATGGTCTGTGGTCTATGCTCTAGACTCTAATGTCTATGTTCTATGCTCTTATGCTCCAGTTTCTGTTGTCTATGCTCTAGGCTGTATGTGCTCTTTGCTCTATGGTCTAGGTTTTGAGGTCTATACTCTATGGTCTATGTCCCAGGCGCTATACTGTATGCTTGAGGCTCTGTGCTCTACAGTCTATTGTCAGTGTTGAATGCTCTATGGTCAATGTTCTTTGTTCTGTGTTCTGTTTTCTATGGTCTATGCTCTATCCTCAATGGTCTTTGGTCTATGGTCATTCTCTATGCTCTGTGGTCTATGCTCTATGCTCTGTGCTGTATATGTTTTATCCTCTATGGTCTGTGGTCTATGCTCTATGCTCTAGTCTCTATTGTCTATGCCCTATGGTCTCTGTTGTATGTTCTGTGTTCTATTTTCTATATTATATGCTCTGGACTCTATGCTCCATGGTCTTTGGTCTATGGTCATGCTCTATGCTCTGTGGTCTATGCACCATGCTCTATGGTCTAGAGTCAATATCTATGCTCTAGGCTCTATGTTCTAAGAAACACAGGAACATAGAAAACCCACAATACAGGCCCTTTGGCCCACAATGCTGTGCCGAACATGTACTTACTTTAGAAATTACCTGGGTTTACCCATAGCCCTCTATGATCTATGGTCTATTGACAAGGCTGTATGATATCTATGTATGATGTCTATGTTCTATGCTCTATATACTCTGCACTAGGCTCTATGCTCGATTGGCTATGCTATATGGTCTATATGTCTATGGTCTATGCTCTATGCTCTAAGCTGTATTGTCAATGCTATGTAGTCTATGCTCTATCATCTACGGTCTATGCTCTTTGGTCTCTCCTAGCTGCTCTGTGTTCTGTAGTAACATAGAAACATAGAAAATAGGTGCAAGAGTAGGCCATTCGGCCCTTCGAGCCTGCACCACCATTCAGTGTGATCATGGCTGATCATCCAACTCAGAACCCTGTACCAGCCTTCCCCCCATACCCCCGATCCCTTTAGCCACAAGGGCCATATCTAACTCCCTCTTAAATATAGCCAATGAACTGGCCTGAACTGTTTCCTGTGGCACAGAATTCCACAGATTCACCACTCTCTGTGTGAAGAAGTTTTTCCTAATCTCGGTCCTAAAAGGCTTCCCCTTTATCCTCAAACTGTGACCCCTCGTTCTGGACTTCCCCAACATCGGGAATAATCTTCCTGCATCTAGCCTGTCCAATCCCTTTAGGATTTTATATGTTTCAATAAGATCCCCCCTCAATCTTCTAAATTCCAACGAGTATAAGCCTAGTCGATCCAGTCTTCCATCATATGAAAGTCCTGCCATCCCAGGAATCAACCTGGTGAACCTTCTGTGTACTCCCTCTATGGCAAGGATGTCTTTCCTCAGATTAGGGGACCAAAACTGCACACAATACTCCAGGTGTGGTCTCACCAAGGCCCTGTACAACTACAGTAGTACCTCCCTGCTCCTGTACTCGAATCCTCTTGCTATGAATGCCAGCATACCATTTGCCTTTTTCATCGCCTGCTGTACCTGAATGCCCACTTTCAATGACTGTTGTATAATGACACCCAGGTCTCGTTGCACCTCCCCTTTTCCTAATCGGCCACCATTCAGATAATCTGTTTTCCTGCTTTTGCCACAAAAGTGGATAACCTCACATTTATCCACATTAAATTGCATCTGCCATGAATTTGCCCACTCACCTAACCTATCCAAGTCACCCTGCATCCTCTTAGCATCCTCCTCACAGCTAACACTGCCGCCCAGCTTCGTGTCATCCGCAAACTTGGAGATGCTGCATTTAATTCCCTCATCTAAGTCATTAATATATATTGTAAACAACTGGAGTCCGCACTGAGCCTTGCGGTACCCCATTGCCTGCCAGTCTATACCCTAATTATTGTTTTGCATCTACGCTCTATGGTCTATGCATTCAGTCTAAGCTCTATGGTCTATGCTATATTCTCTATGGTCTATCCTCGATGCTCCATGCTCTAACGTCTATTGTTTATGGTTTACACTCTATGTTCTATGCTGCTACTGCACTACCGCTACTACCTCCATCTCTCTTAAACCCATCTCCTAAACCCCCCTCTCTTCCCACACCTGCTGTCTCTCCCCAACTCTCTCTCTTTTTCTGTCCCTCGCTCTCCACCCCCTCCCTTTCCTTCCTCTCTACCCCTCTCTCCCCTTTCTCTGTCTCACTCCCTCCATCTCCCCTCACCCCCCTCTCCCACACTCTCCGACTCACTCCCTCTCTCCCCCTCTCACTCCACCTCCCTCTCTATTACTCTCTCCCTGTTAAGCTATGCACCTGCCACACTCCTCTCCCCCACTCTCTACCCCTCCGTCCTACTGTCTCCCTTTTACCCCCTTTCCCCCTCTATAAGAGCATAAGACAGAAGAGCAGAATTAGGCCATTTTGTCCATCGAGTCTGTTTTGCCATATAATCATGGCTGATCCTTTTCTTCTATCTCCTCCGCAACCCCAGTTCCCAGCCTCCCCCATAACCTTTAATGCCATACGCAATCAACAACCTATCAATCTCTGCCTTAAGTATACCCAATGACCTGGCCTCCACAGCTAAATGTGGTAACAAATTCTATAAATTCACCACCTTTTAGCTACAGCAATTTCTCCGCGTCTCTGTTTTGAAAGGGTGCACCTCTACCCTGAGGCTGTACCCTCTTGTCCCAGGCTCTCCCACCATGGGAACCCTCCTTTCCACATCTACTCTGTCTAGGCCTTTCAACATTTGAAAGGTTTCAATAAGATTCCCCCCTCATCCTTCTGAATTCCAGCGAGTACGGACCCAGAGCCTTCAAACTTTCCTAGTATGATAACCCTTTCATTCCTGGAATCGTCCTTGTGACCCTCCTCTAATGCCAGCACATATTTTCTAAGAAGGGGAGCCCAAAACTGTTCACAATATTCAAGGTAAGGCCTCACCAGTGTCTTAAAAAGCCTCAGCATCACATCCTTACTCCTGTATTCAAGACTTCTTGAAATGAATGCTAACATGGCCTTCCCTAACACCGCCACGACCTGCAAGTTTACCTTTAGGGTGTTCTGCACAAGGACTCCCAAGTCCCTTTGCATCTTAGATTTTTGGATTTTCTCCCTGTTTAGAAAATTTCCCAGTTCTCTCCCCCCTCTCTCCACCCCTTACTCCACCACTACCACTTCTCTCCACCCACTCTTTCCCCCCTCTCTCGCCTTCTCAATCATTCTTCCCACCATTCCCCTTCTCACTGCTCACCCAGATTCCAACCTCCTTTCTCCCGCTGACTCTCTCTCTCTCATCTCTACCACTTCCCCCCCTCTCTCCACCCCCCTGCCTTTCACTCCCCTCTCTACCCCCCTCCCTTTCCCTCTCCACCACTCCCTCAGTCCTCTCTCAAACTCTATTGCCACCTTCTTCCCCCCTCTCTCACATCCCTCTACCCCCACTCTCTCCCCCTCAACCTCATACTTACCCCCTCTTCCCTCCATTTAACTCACTCTCTTCCTCTCTCCACCATTTCTTCCCCTCTCACCCACTCACTCCCCTTTCTCCCCTACTCTGTCACCCCTCCCTATCCCCCTCTCTCCCCCCAGTCTCCCCTTCCCTCCCTCCTCCCCATTTCTCCCCAACTCTTTCCCTCTGTCCCCCTCTTTCCCTGTCTCCCCTATTCTCTAACCCCCTCCCCACCCCCCTCTCAACCCTTCTCTCCCTCTGCCTCCCAGTTCTGTCCCCCTCCCCCATCTACCACCTCCACCCACTCTCCCTCTCAACTCCCTCTCCCCTCCACTCCCTCTTTTCCCTGCCACTCCTTCTCTTGCCCCTCATCCCCACTCTCTACAGCTCTCTCCCACTGTCCCCCCCACCACCTATCTCCAACCATTTATTCCCCCCTAACACCCCTCTCCCACCGCCACTACCCCCTGCCACCTCATCCCCATACACTACAAACCTCTCTCCCACTGTCCCCCTCTCTACCACCTCTCCCCCTCTCAACAACCTCTATCCACCCACTCTCCCTTTCACCTCCCTCTCCCCCACCACTCCATCTCTCCCCGTCACCCTCTCTCCCACTGACCCCCTGGCACCTCTCTACCACCTCTCCCGCCACACTCTCCCCATCTCCGCAACTCCTATCTATCCCGACTGTCTCCTTCCCTCTTCCTCTCCCTAACTATTGTTCCCTTCTCTCCCAGCCTCTCGCTAATCCCACTCTCTCCCCTTTCACTCCTCTCTCTACCCCCACTCTCTCTCCATCTCTCCTGCTTCATCTTCACTCTCCCCTCCCATTTCACCTCTCACTCACCCTCACTCTTCCCCTCTCTCCCCCTCTACACACTGCCTTCCCCTACTCCCACCCACTTAGAAAAAACATAGAAAACATACAGCACAATGCAGGCCCTTCGGCCCACAAAGCTGTGCCGAACATGTCCCTACCTTAGAATTACCTGGGCTTCTATTTTTCTAAGCTCCATGTAGCCATCCAGGAATCTCTTAAAAGACCCTATCGTTTCCACCTCCATCACTGCCGCCGGCAGCCCATTCCACGTACTCACCACTCTCTGCGGAAAAATCTTACCCCTGACAGCTCCTCTGTACCTACTTCCAACCACCTTAAAACTATGCCCTCTCACGTGAGCCGTTTCAGCCCTGGGGAAAACCTCTTGACTATCCACACGATCAATACCTCTCATTATCTTGTTTTCTTTCAAGTTACCTCTCATCCTCCATCGTTCCAAGGAGAAAAGGCTGAGCCCATTTAACCTCCAGGAAGGAGCTTAAGAATGAAATTAGGAGAACTCCCTAATCCAGGTAACATGTTGTAAGTCTCCTCTGCACCCTTTCTATGGTTTCCATGTCCTTCCTATAGTGAGGTGACCAGAATTGAGCACAGAACTCCAAGTGGGGTCTGACCAGGGTCCTATATAACTGCAACACTACCTCTCGGCTTTTAAACTCAATCCCACAATTGATGAAGGCCAATGCAATGTATGCCTTCTTAACCACAGAGTCAATCTGCGTAGCAACTTTGAGTGTCCTATGCACTCGGACCCCAAGATCCCTCTGATCCTCCACACTGCCAAGAGTATTACCATTAATGCTATATTCTGCCATCATATTTGACCTACCAAAATGAACCTCCTCACACTTATCTGGGTTGAACTCCATCTGCTACCTCTCAGCCCAGTTTTGCATCCTATCACTGTCCCGCTGTAACCTCTGATAGCCCTCCACACTATCCACAACACCCCCAACCTTTGTGTCACCAGCAAATTTACTAACCCATCCCTCCACTTCCTCATCCAGGTCATCTATAAAAATCACAGAGCAGGGATCCCAGAACAGATCCCTGAGGCACACCACTGGTCACCGGCCTCCATGCAGAAAATGACCTGTCTACAACCATTCTTTGTCTTCTCTGAACAAGTCAGTTCTGGATCCACAAAGCAATGTCCCCTTGGATCCCATGCCTCCTTACTTTCTCAAGAAGCCTTGCATGAGGTACCTTATCAAATGTCTTGCTAAAATCCATATCCACTACATCTAAGACTCTTCCTTCATCAACATGTTTAGTCACATCCTCAAAAAATTCAATCAGGCTCTAAGGCACCACAATCAGGCTCTAAGGCACCACCTGCCTTTGACAAAGCCATGTTGACTAGTCCTAATCATATTATGCCTCTCCAAATGTTCATAAATCCTGCCTCTCAGGATCTTCTCCATCAACTTACCAACCACTGCAGTAAGACTCACTGGCCTATAATTTCCTGGGCTATCCCTACTCCCTTTCTTGAATAAGGGAACAATATCCGCACACCTTCCAATCCTCTGGAATCTCTCCCGTCCTCACTGATGATGCAAAGATCATTGCCAGAGGCTCAGCAATCTCCTCCTTTGCTTCCCACAGTAGCCTGGGGTACTTCCCATCTGGTCCCGGTGACTTATCCAACTTGATGCTTTCCAAAAGCTCCAGCACATCCTCTTTCTACATTCCCAAGCCTTTCAGTCCACTGCAAGTCATCCCTACAATCGCCAAGATCCTTTTCTGTAGTGAATACTGAAGCAAAGTATTCATTCAGTACCTCTGCTATTTCCTCTGTTCCGTACATACTTTTCCATTGTCACACTTGATTGGTCCTATTCTCTCATGTCTTATCCTCTTGCTCTTCAAATATTTGTAGAATGCCTTGGGGTTTCCTTAATCCTGTCCACCAAGGCCTTCTCATGGCCCCTTCTGGCTCTCCTAATTTCCTTCTTAAACTCCTTCCTGTTAGCCTTGTAATCTTCTAGATCTCTAACATTACCTGCCTCTCTGAACCTTTTGTATGCTTTTCTTTTCTTCTTGACTAGATTTATTACAGCTTTTGTACACCACGGTTCCTGTACCCTACCATAATTTCCCTGTCTCATTGGAACGTACCTATGCAGAACTCCACACAAATATCCCCTGAACATTTGCCACATTTCTTCTGTACGTTTCCCTGAGAACATCTGTTTTCAATTTATGCTTCCAAGTTCCTGCCTAATAGCCTCATAGCTCCCCTTACTCCAATTAAATGTTTCCCTAACTTGTCTGTTCCTATCCCTCTCCAATGAGGAGATAGAATTGTGATCACTATCTCTGAAATGCTCTCCCACTGAGAGACCTGACACCTGACCAGGTTCATTTCAGAATACCAGATCAAGTACAGCCTCTCCTCTTGTAGGCTATCCCTGATCAACAGTGCCACGCCCCCACCTCTTTTGCCTCCCTCCCTGTCCTTTCTGAAACATCTAAAGCCTGGCACTTGAATTAGCCATCCCTGCCCCTGCACCATCCAAGTCTTTGTACTGGCCACAACATCATAGCTCCAAGTGCTGATCCACACTCTAAGCTCATCCACTGTATCCACTTGTCCCCCTTTCTCCCACTCCCTCTCTCTCCCCTACCACATTTCCCCCTTCTTTTCCCCAACTCTCCGCTCACTTTTTCCTGTCCTTGCCTCTCTCCTCTTCTATCTCCTAGTTCTCTCCCACTCTCTTTCCACCCTCTGCCCCCTGTCCCCCACACCTCGCCCCCTCTCTGCCACTCCTCTCTCTACCCCCACTGTCCCCTTCCCTCTCCCTAACTATTCCCTTCTCTCCCGCTCTCTCTACCTCCTCTCTCCACCCCCACTCCCCTTCTATCTCCACTTCTCTCTCTTCCCCACTCACTCCTGACCTCTCTTCCCCTCTCCCCCACCCCTGCTTCACCATTTCTCCACCCTTTGTCTCCACCACTCTCTCCCCACTCTCCCCCCTTCACACCCCTCTATCCGTCTCTCCGCCCACTCTCTCTCCACCCTCACTCTCCCTACACTGTCCCCCATCTCTCTCCTCCTACCCTCTCCCCTCTTTTTCCACACTCTCCCCCTCTGTCCACCCCTCTCTCCCCACTCTCTCTACCCTCCCTCCTCCCTCCCACCTCACTTCCGCTGCTTTCTCCCCTTTTCCCTCCCTCCTCGTTTCCCTCCCTCCCCGTTTCCCCTCTCCCTCCCACTCTTCCCCTCTCCCTCCCACTCTTCCCCTCTGACCCCTCTCTCTTCCATTTTAGCTTTCTCCCCCATTCATTACACCCTCTCTCTCTTTCTCCCCTCTCTTCCCGTCTCTCCGCCCACTCTCTCTCCAGCCTCACTCTCCCTACCTCTATCTCCCTCTCCACCCTTCTCTCCTGCCCTCTCTCCCACACACCCCTCCCTCTCTCTCTTTCACCACTCTCCCTTTCTCTCTATCCTACCTCTCTCCCCCACCTTGTCTCTCCACCCTCACTCTCCCTCTTCTCTCTTTCCCTCTTCTTCCTGCCCCTCTCTCTCCCACTCACTCTCCTCACCTAACCAACCCTCTCCCCATCATTTCCACCCTCTCACTCCCCTCTCTTTCCTCTCTCTCCCCTCCCTCCCTCCCTCCCTCCCTCCCACTTGCCCCCCCTCACCTCAGTTACCCCTTCTCCCCTCCCACCCTCTATCTCCCCCCTCACCCCATCTCTCCCCACCTCTCTGCCTCTCTTCCCCTTTCTCCCCCACCCTCTCTGCGCCTCCTTCTCTCTCCCACTCCCTCTTCCCCTCTCTCACTCACTCTCCCTCTCTGTCACCCACACTCTCCCCCCACTCCTGCCTCTCTCCCCACGTTCATCACCACTTTTCCCACCCTCCCCATTTCACTCCTCTCTCCCCTATCCCCTCAATCTCCCCTCTCTCCTATTTATCTCCCCTCTCACACCCCTCTAGAATCCTCTCCCCCTCTCTCCACCCTCACTCTGCCCCTCTCTCCACCCTCGCTCTGCCCCCTCTCTCCCCCTCACTCTCCCCTCCTCCTCACCCCTCATTTCCCCCTCTATCCCTCCACACTCTCTCTCCATTCACTCCCCCCTCCCATCTCACATCCCTCTCTCCCCATCTAGAACCCTCTCCCCCTCTCTCTCCACCCCTCTCCCATCTCACATCCCTCTCTCCCCATCTAGAACCCTCTCCCCCTCTCTCTCCACCCCTCTCCCCCTCTCTCTCCACCCCTCTCCCATCTCACATCCCTCTCTCCCCATCTAGAACCCTCTCCCCCTCTCTCTCCACCCCTCTCCCCCACATCCACCCCTCTCCCCCACATCCACCCCTCTCTCCCTACACATCACTGTCCCCCTGACTCTACCTTCTCTCTCTCTCTCCCCTCTCATTTCTCCCGTCTATCTCACTCTACCCTCTCTCCCTCACTTTCCCCCTCTATCTCCACCTTCTCTCCCCTCCCTCCCTCTGTCCCCACCCTCTCCCCCTCTCACCTTCCTCTCTTCTTCCCTCTCCCCGGCTCACTCCCCTTGCCCCCTCGTTCCCCCTTCCTCTCCGCCCCTTGCCCCTCTTCCCCCTCTCTCTCAACAGCTCCTTCTCTCTCTCCAGTCTCTTTCCCACACACTCCCCCTTTCTCTCCCCTCTCTTTACCCCTTTTTCACTTTCTCTCTCCCTCTCACTCTTCTCCCCTCTCTGTCACTCCTCCTCTTATCATCCCCACTTGCCCCCCTCTCTCACCTTATTTCCCCCTCGCTGCACCTCTCACCCACTCACACTCGTCCTCTTTCCCCAAGCTCTCTACCCCTCTCTCCTCCCTCTCATCCAATCTCTTTGCCCCTCTTCCTACTCCATTTCTCTGCCTCACCCTCTTCTCCTTCTTTCTACCCTTCTCTCCCCACTTATCTACCCCTGCCACCATCCCCCATCCCTACCCTCCTCTCCACCTCTCCCCTCCTCTCCACCTCTCCCCTCCTACTTCCCCACACCCCTATCCCACTCCGCACACCCCTCACCCCTCCCACCCTAATATTCTTCCTTTCTTCGACGGCCAATACCGTACGCCGTATGCTAATGACCGCCAGTCGCTTGCTGCGCGTGCGCACTCTGCGCTAGGTTATTGTGTGTTGGAGCCTGAGGCCGGTTCGTGGCGGGAGTGGAACATTTTATTTTTTTCGGCCGTTCCTGTGAAGTTGTGGTCCGGTTATTTCCTACCTGAGACTTCGTGCGGCTGAGCCACGCAGACCTTTGCCTTGCCCTTTCGGGATCGCGTTACTGAGCCGCTTGGCGCCTTGCTCTGTCCCAGGGCCCGAGGCGGCGCCGCGATGCTGAAGAAACGTAAGGGGCGAATCGTGATCGACTCGGACAGCGATGATAGCGGGAGTGAGGAGAACCTGGACCAGGTAAGCGGAGTCGAAGAGGAGTGGTGAGAAGCCGGGGTTCCGAGATAGTGTGTTAGGTAAGGCTTAGGCCCGGGCCTTAGGAGCCTACGCTCCTGCCCATTCGCCATGTTACAGCAACCAGTGTTATCCGTCGTCCTACGCGGTTGTGGGTCAGCTTCCTGTCGCCGTTGCCACTTGCTCCGACTCTTCAGTTCCCAGAAAATCCACTGTAGTCGCTTTTGGTGCTGTCTCCTTGCCCTAAGGCTACGTTCGGCTTTGGGATCAGCACCTCTTCCCCCCCCCCCGCCGTACCCCGGCTATCCGTTCTTTATTTTACCATGCTATTCGGTCTTCTCCAGTGTCTGTTTGAAAGCTCCAAAAAATTCTAAGCTTTATTCCTTTCCAAGTGGACTGTTAAGCTTCTAGTCATTTGATTTACCCCTTCTACTGATAAATTGTCTTTCTTTGAGAGACTAATATGTCAATGTGAAGAATCCTACACCTGAACCATTAACTTTCTGTATTCGCTTTTACTGCCCATTATTTTCAGCATTTTGTGTTTTATAAACCTCATTTGGCCAATATTCTGTGTTTAATCATTTGACCACAGGTAGTGTGTGCCCCCCCCCCCACCCACTGGGACTTGCATAAAACAAATTGCCTCACACATTTCTTTAAGCTTTCCTCCTCTCTCCTTAATTGTCCTCAAATTATTTCTATCCTGCCTCTCCACCTCTCTCCTCTTCATGCGCAACAAGCCTCTGACAATTCAGAGAAAACAATCCAAGTTTATCAAGCCTCTCCTTATATCTCATGGCCATTATTCCTGGTAAACCTTTTCTACACTTTTTCCAAATCCTCCACATCCTTCCTGTAATAGAGTGACCTGAATTGCACACAGTGCAGCCTAACCAGAGTATTATACTGAGGCAATGTGATTTCTATTCTCTTATACTCAATACCCTGCCCAATGAAGTATTCCATATATTGTCTATGTGTGGCCACTTTCAGTGAGTATGGACTTGGATCTTCTGCACGCACTGGTTAGAGTCCGGCCATTAACTGTACTTCCCCCTTGTGTTAGATCTCCTAATGCAACACTTCACACTTCCCCAGGTTCTAGTCTATGTACAATACTCTATTGTATTGCAGTTCTCTGCACTGTCCACAACTTCAACCTTTTAGTCATCTGCACCCATCTACACTCCCATCCAAGTTATTTATACATTATTGCAAACAACAGCAATCCCAGGACCAGTGTCTGTCAGGAGAAATGTAAATAGGCAGTTAGAGCAGAGCACTTCTGTGGCCATTCCCCTCAAAAACAAGTATACCACTTTGGATACTTTTGTGGGGGATGACCTCCCGGGAGAATGCTATGCCTACCAGGTTACAGTAACTGAGCATGGGTCCAAGGTTCAGAAGGGAAAGAGCGAGAAGGGAGCAGTAGTGATAGGGAGGGGAACAGACAGGAGATTCTGTGGACGTGAATGGGACACCCGCATGATATGTTGCCTCCCGGGTGCCAGGGTCAGGGATGTCTCAAATCGCATCCGCAACATTTTGGAGAGGGAGGTAGAGCAGTCAGATGTCTTGGTACATATTGGTACTAATGACATAGGAAGGAAAAGAAATAAGGTCCTGAAAAGAGAATTTAGAGAGCTAGGTAGAAAGCTTAGAAACAGGATAGCTCTGGGTCTCTACTTGCTGGAATTCAGAAGGATGAGGGGAGATCTCATTGAAACCTTTCGAATGTTGAAAGGCCTAGACAGAGCATATGTGGAAAGGATGTTTCCCATGTTAGAGCTGTTTGGGAGGGTTTAAACTAACTTGGCAAGTGGGTGGGAACCGGAGTGAAGGGACTGGGGAAAGGATGGATGGTAAAAAAGTAAAGATAGCGTGCAGTCAGACTGTCAGGAAGGGCAGGCAGGTGATGGGACTTAGTTGCAGCCAACAAGCTGAGTATCAAATTAAGGATGCAGAATCAGAAAGGATAGCAAATGCTACTCAAGGTGTTGTATCTAAATGCACGTAGTATAAGAAATACGATGGATATTCTTGTTGCAATATTGCAGATTGCCAGGTACGATGTTGTGGCCATCACTGAATCGTGGCTGAAGGATGGTTGTAACTGAATGTCCTGGGAATTAATTGGGAAATTAATGTGGTATGAGAGAAGAGTTGGTCAAAGTAAATTGGAAAGAGCTCCTGGCAGGTATGACAGCAGAGTAGCAATGATGTGCGTTTCTGGGAAAATTGAGGAAGGTGCAGGATATGTGTATTCCAAAAATGAAGAAATAGTCAAATGGTAAAATAGTACAATTGTGGCTGACAAGGGAAGTTAAAGCAAAAGAAAGGGCATATAACAAAGCAAAAATTAGTGGGAAGATAGAGGATTGATAGGTTTTTAAAAACCTACAAAGAGCAACTAAAAAAATCATTAGAAGGAAAATATGAAATATGAAGGCAAGCTAGCAAATAATATCAAAGTGGATAGTTTAAGTTTTTAAGTATGTTGAAAATAAAAGAGAAATGAGAGTGGATATAGGACCGCTAGAAAATGAGGCAGGAGAAATAATAACGGGACAAAGAGATGACTGATGAACTAAATGAATATTTTGCGTCAGTCTCCACTGTGGAAGATACGAGCAGTGTGAAGGAAGAGAAATGGGTGCGGTTACTATTACAAGGGAGAAGGTGCTCAAAAAGTTAAAAGTGCATAAGTCAACCTGGACCAGAGAAACTGCACCCTAGGGTTCTGAAAGAGGAAGCATTAGAAATTGTGGCGAATTTAGAAATGATCTTTCAAAAATCATTGGACTCTGGCATGGTGCCAGAGGACTGGAAAATTGCAAATGTTACTCCACTCTTTAAGAAAGGGGAAAGGCAGCAGCAAGGAAATTATAGACCAGTTAGCCTGACGTGCCACACATGAGCTGCTTACCAAGTTAAGAGCCCATGGTATTACAGAAAGTTACTAATGTGGTTCGAGCATTGGCTGATTGGCAGGAGGCAGCGAGTGGGAATAAAAGGGTCCTTTTCTGGTTTGCTGCCAGTGACTGGTGGTGTTCCACAGGGGTCAATGTTAGGACCATTTTTTTTATGCTGTATATAAATGATTTAGATGATGGAACAGATGGTTTTGTTGCCAAGTTTGCAGATGATACAAAGATTGGTGGATGGGCAGGTGGTGTTGAGGAAACAGGTAGGATGCAGGAGGACTTAGATAGATTAGGAGAATGGGCAAGAAAATGGCAAATGAAATACAGTGTTGGAAAATGCATGGTCATGCACTTTTGTAGTAGAAACAAATGTGTGGACTATTTTCTAAACAGGGAGAAAATCCAGGAATCTGAGATGCACTGGGACTTGGGAGTCCTTGTGCAGAACACCCTGAAGGTTAACTTGCTGGTTGAGACGGTGGTGAGGAGGGCAGATGCCATGTCGAGTCAAGTCAAGTTGCTTTTATTGTCATTTCAACCATAACTGCTGGTACAGTACACAGTAAAAACGAAACAACAATCCTCCAGGACCATGGTGCTACCTGAAACAACACAAAACTACACTAGACTACCTGAAACAACGCAAAACTGCACTAGACTACGTGAAGCAACACAAAACTACATTAGACTTTAGGCCTACACGGGACTACATAAAGTGCACAAAACAGTGCAAGACGGTACAATAATTAATAAACAAGACAATAGGCACAGTAAAGGACAAATTACAATATAATGATGTAAATGTAAACAATGTTTTAGCAGGAATTGAGAAAAAAATGAGCAAAAATTGAAAAGGGAGTGGAGTGGTGTTCAGTTGAGTGTGTGTGTAGGTTGGTGTCAGATTTGACTCTGGGAATTGAGGAGTCTAATGGGCAGAAGCTGTTACAGAGTCTGGTCGTGAGAGCCCAAATGCTTCGGTACCTTTTGCCAGATGGCAGGAGGGAGAAGAGTTTGTATGAGGGGTACGTGGGGTCCTTCACAGTGCTGTTAGCTTTGCAGATGCAGCATGTGGTGTAAATGTCAGTAATGGCGGGAAGAGAGACCCTGATGATCCCTTCAGCTGACCTCACTGTCCACTGCAGGGTCTTGTGATCTGAGACAGTGTGATTTCCAAACCAGGCAGTAATGCAGCCGCTCAGGATACTCTCGATACATCCTCTGTAGAATGTGGTGAGGATGGGGGGGGTGGGAGATGGACTTTTTTTCAGCCTTCGCAGAAAGTAGAGATGCTGCTGGGCTTTCTTGGTTATGGAGCTGGTGTTGAGGGACCAGGTGAGATTCTCTGCCAGGTGAACACCAAGAAATTTGGTGCACTTAACAATCTCTACGGAGGAGCCATCGATGTTCAGCGGAGAGTGGTCGCTCCGCACTCTCCTGAAGCATTCATTTCAAGAGATCTAGAATACAAGAGCAAAGATGTGATACCGAGACTTTATAAGACACTAGTGAGGCCTCACCTTGAGTATTGTGAACAGATTTGGGGCCCCTCATCTTAGAAAATATGTGCTGGCATTGGAGAGGGTCCATAGGAGGTTCACAAAGATGATTCCAGGAATGAAAGGGTTATCGTACGAGGAACGTTTGATGGCTTTTGGTCTGTACTCGCTGGAATTCAGAAGGATGAGGTGGTATCTCATTGAAACTTTTTGAATGTTGAAAGGCCTAGACAGAGTAGATGTGGAAAGGATGTTTCCCATGGTGGAAGAGTCTAGGACAAGAGGGCACAGGCTCAGGATAGCGGGGCGCCCTTTCAAAACAGAGATGTGGAGAAATTTCTTTAGCCAAAGGGTGGTGAATTTGTGGAATTTGTTGCCACATGCAGCTGTGGAGGCCAGGCCATTAGGTTTATTTAAGGCAGAAATTGATAGGTCTTGATTGGACATGGCATCAAATGTTAAGGGGAAAAAGCCGGGGAGTGGGGTTGAGGAGTTGGGGGGGAAAAAGGGATCAGCCACGATTGAGTGGCAGAGTAGATTCGATGGGCCAAATGGCCTAATTCTGCTCCTACATCTTATGGTCTTGTATGAGAGGCCAGTGCTCGTTGTACTAGAGGCCTGAGTTTTAGTGAGTTGGCCACACTGGATGTTTGTTCCCTGGAGCATAGGAGAATGACAGATGATGTTTTAAAAAGTTTATAAAATTATGGATAAGGTGGACAGTCGGTCTTTTTCCCAGGGTTGGTGTGTACGAAACTAGAGCGCACAAACAGACCAATACCTGGAATGAGCTACCAGAGGAAATGGAGTATTAAGTGGCATTTAGATCGGTGCTTGGAGGGTTACGGGCTGAAGGAGGAAGTTGTAGTCAGCATGGATCAGTTGGGCTGAAGGACCTGTTTTCATGCCGCATTTTTCTATGGCCCTATCACTTTCTCTATTAGTGGAGGCCTGGTCCACTTTAAAAATAATTCTCAGAGTTCCAGTTGATACTGTCTGTGTAAGAGTTCAAATTTTATGCACCTATGAAATGCTTTGGGAAATTCTACTACTTCTGCTCGTGTCTGAAGGCTGATTGTAGTTGGGAGCTGAATGTCTAAGGTTACACGTTGTATCGGAGGGATAGGAAGGCAGGCAAAGGGGATGATGTGGCTATGCTGGTAAAGAATGCCATCAGATCAGTAGAAAGATGTAACATAGGATAAGATGTTGAAATTATGTGGGTTGAGTTTAAAAAAAAAGATGGTGGTTACATATAGGTCTCCCAACAGTAGCTGGGATATGGATCACCGATTACAATGGGAAATACAAAAGGCATATCAAAAAGACAGTGTTTGATAGTCATGGGAGATTTCAACATGCTGATTAACTGGGGAAAATTAGGTTGGTAATAGATTTCAGGAAAATGAGTTTGTTAAATGCCTAAATACAGATTAACTATACAGGACTGGGTGTTATGTGATGAATGAGAGGTTGATTTAGGGCGCTTAAGGTAAAAGAACCCTAAGGAGGCAGTGATCACAATATGATTGAGTTCAACTTGAAATTTGGGGGAAAAAGTGAAGTCTGATGTAGTATTATTTCAGTGGAGTAAAGGAAATTACAGTGGTATGAGAGAGGAGTTGGCCAAAGTAAATTGGAAAGAGCTGCTGGCAGGGATGATAGCAGAGCAGCAATGGTGTGAGTTTCTGGGGAAAATGAGGAAGGTGCAGGATAGATGTATTCCAAAACCAAAGAAATACTGAAATGGCAAAATAGTATAACAGTGGCTGACAAGGGAAGTCAAAGCAAAATTAGTGGGAAGACAAGATTGGGAAGCTTTTAAAAACCTAAAGAGAGCAGCTAAAAGAATCATTTGGAGGGAAAAGATGTAACATTGAAAGCAAGCTAGCAGACAATATCAAAGAGGATAGTAAAAACTTTTTCAAGAATGTGAAAAAGTAAGAGCTGGAAGTGGATATAGGACTGCTGGAGAATGAGGCTGGAGAAATAATAACCAGGGCTAAGGAATTGCAGAAAACTAAATGAGTATTTTGCATCAGTCATCACCGTGGAAGACACTAGCAGTGTGCCAGATGTTGTAGTGTGTGAAGAAAGAGAAGTGAGTGCACTTACTATTACAGGGGAGAAGTTGCTCAAAAAGCTGAAAGACTTAAGGGTACATAAGTCACTCAGACCAGATGAACTGCACTCTAGGGTTCTGAAAGGGGTAGCGGTAGGGATTGTGGAGGCATTAGTAATGATCTTTCAAAACATTTTACTTGGGCATGGTTCCAGAGGACTGGAGACTTGCAAATGTCACTCCACTCTTTAAGAAAGGAGGAAGGCAGTAGAAAGGAAATTATAGACCTCAGTAGTTGGGAAGATATTAGACAGTTGTTAAGGATGAGGTTATGGAGTACTTGGTGACGCAGGACAAGATAGGACAAAGTCAGCATGGTTTCCTTGAGGGAAAATCTTGTCTGACATGTTGTTGGAATTCTTTGGGGAGATTACAAATAGGACAGATAAAGTGGATGTAGTATATTTAGACATTCAGAAGACCTTTGACAAGGTGCCATACGTGAGACTGCTTACCAAGTTAAAGAACCCATGGAATTACAGGAAAGTTGCTAACATGGTTAGAGCATTGGCTGATAGGTAAGAGGCAGCGAGTGTGAATAAAAAGATCCTCTTGTGGTTGGCTGCCAGTGACTAGTGCTGTTCCACAAGGATCAGTGTTGGGACTGCTTTTTATGCTGTATATCAATGAATTAGATGATGGAGTAGGTGGCTAATTCTGAAGGTCACTAGTTCGAGCCTCAGTTGTGGCAGCATGTTTTTGTCCTTGAGCAAGGCACTTAACCACACATTGCTCTAGTGTCTGTGAGGAGTGGCGCCCCACACAGATTTTCAATCTGCGCCTTGTAAGGCATGAAAATGCCTGACGCAGGTCTCTCATGGTCTGAGTTGACGTTCCCTCCCCCATACGAGGAACAGTTGATAGCTCTGGGTCTCGTTGGAATTTGGAAGGATGGCGGGGGGGGGGGAAGGTATCTCTTTCAAACCTTATGAATGTTAAAAGGCCTAGACAGTAGATGTGGAAAGGAAGTTTCCCATGGTGGGGGAGTCTAGGACGAGGGCACAGGCTCAGGATAGAGGGGCCTCCATTTAAAACAGAGATGCAGAAAAATTTCTTTAGCCAGAGGGTGGTGAATTTGTGGAATTTATTACTACAGGCAGCTGTGGAGACCAGGTCGTTGGATGTATTTAAGGCAGAGATTGATAGGTTCTTGATTGGACACATCATGAAAGGTTAGGAGGTGAAGGCTGGGGAGTGGAGCTGAGGTGGGGGAAATAAAAGTTCAGCTGTGATTGAATGGCAGAGCAGACTCGATGGGCTAAATGACCTAATTCTATTCCTATGTCTTATGGTCTTATTTAATATTTACTATTAAATTATTTATCTTCAGTAAACTGCCCACAGTGTCTCAGTAAATGTGGAGTTCGGAGTTCATCAGCGTGCATAAAGACTCTTGTTTGAAGGTGTAAGGGGAGGGGGCTTTTGAACCCCAGCTATGCTTTTTGCATGCATACATTTAGGAGTTTGTCAGATTGTCAAATATATTGCCTGGCTGTTAACAACTCCTGGATCCCTGTAAGGTCTATTTCTCTTCAGCTGGAAACATTTGCTTATTTGTTGCAAGAAAACATAAGAGGTGGAATCTCCTCATAACTCTTCTCCTGTTTAAGAGGACCATGGGTGATCTTGTAGCTCTGCAGCAATTCAGTGCAGTAACCCAATATCCCCTAATTTACCCCTAATATTTAAAAAATTATTGATTTGTCTTGAATATATTCAGCAACAGAGACTCCAACATTCTCATGTAGAAAATTCCAAAAGAATCATTCCACCAGTGGATGAAGAAAATCTTCATCTGACTACTTTTTGAAACCATGACACTTTTGATTAAAGACACGCTAACTTTCAACTCTACATCTGACTTCTGAGTAAACAGTGGATGTGTCGGGCCAAGAACTTGGAAAAAAGAGCTGAAAAGTCAGAGTGGGGGGAAGGGAGGAAGGTAGTAAGTGATAGGTGAAACCTGGAGAAGGGATTGTTGATTGTGAAAGAGATGAAGGGCTGGAGAAGGGAGAATCTGATGGGAGAGGATGGAAGGCTATAGAAGAAAGGGAGGGAAGGGGGAGAAGCACCAGAAAGAGCTGATGGGCAAGTAAGGAGATGAGATGAAAGATGGGAATGGTGAAAGAGAGGGAGAGAGCAGTTACCAGAAGCTTGAGAAATCGATGTTTATGCCATCAGGTTGGAGGCTGCCCAGATGGAATAAGGTGTTGCACCTCCAACCTGAGTGTGACCTCATCTCTTATTGCATGAGAGACCCTCATACCTTTTGTACCTTCTGCCCAATGAGAAAAGAGAGGATGTCCAGGATGGATGGGACTTTGATTGATTTGGCTGCTTTCCTGAGGCAGCACTGTATAGATGAGTAGTTGGAAGGCGGGTTAGTTTACATGCTGGACTGGGCCACTTGCAGAACTTTCTGTAATTTCTTGTGCTGTTGGGTAGATCAGTTCAACTGATAAAGACCGGGAAATGGCAGTAACATCTGCTTATTTTGAGACACTTACATGATCAATGGTTGGAATCATTTCCCAAGGGTGGAAATGTCAAAACACTAGAGGGTGTAGCTTTATGGTGGGAGGGGGAAATTTTAAAGGAGATTTTACACTGCAGTGGGTGACTAGAACATGCTACTATGGGAGGTTCTAGAAGCAAATCTAGCAATGTTTGGGCAGTATCAATGTGAGTGTTGCATTTGACACCAGCCAGTTCTTTGTTAGTCCTGACGAAGGGTCTCGGCCTGAAACGTCGACTGCACCTCTTCCTACAGATGCTGCCTGGCCATCAAAGTTCACCAGCAACTTTGATGTGTGTTGCTTGAATTTCCAGCATCTGCAGAATTCCTGTTGTTTGCAGTTCTTTGCATGTTTTCTTCTAGTTGATTTTGTTATTACCTGTGTCAACGAATAAAATGTGTCTTTATTCATTTTGTGGATTCTCAATATTGCGATAAGGACAGTATTTGTTGCCTATTTGGGAAATTGGAGAACCACTTTGAACCACTGAAGTCTTTCTGTTTCAGTTACTTGTACGGTTTTACCTTGGTTAGGTAGTTACTTTTCACTTTGAATGCAGTAGTAATAGTACAGGTGAGTGGCTTGTTAGGCCATTTTACAATGATAATGTGACATGGGTCTGAAGCTACATTGGACAGACTTGTAAGGATGGTGTACTTACCCTCCTGACATGGTTGTTTATGACAGTCTGCTTGTTATAAGTTTTAAACTCTGCTCTCTGGATTTTCAGTCTGTGCAAATTATATAACAAGTGCACTGAAAGCAATAGGAGAGAAGTTAATCCTTTTGTGGCCCCCCTTAATGAACAGCAATGTGTTGAATGACTTGTTGATCTGTTTTGCTAATGATCAGGGACAAATGTTTGGTAATATGTTAAATGTGCTTTCTTCTCGATAAACAATTCCATTACCAACAAGAGAAAATCTGCAGATACTGGAAATCCAAGCAACACACAAAATGTTGGAGGAACTCAGCAGGTCAAGCAGCATCTATGGAAAAGAGTACAGTTGATATTTGGGGCCTTAAGGTCACCACCCCCAATTACTACCCAGTCCCAAACTTACAAGAACGTTTAGCTGGCAAGTCAATTTTTTCCAAAGTCGATTTAGTTGGGGGCTACTATCAGGTGCATATGTGCTCAGAGAACATTCCCGAAACAGCAGTGATAACCCTGTTTGGCCTCTTTGAGCTTCTGTGCATGCCGCTTGGGCTGAGAGATGCACAGACTTTCCAAACGGCTGATAGAGTCTGTTAAAAAATAATGGACTTCCTTTTGTTTGTGTAGATGACATGGTTGTTGCCAGAGCATCCAAATCTAAATATGTATCCCGTCTCCGCACACTTTTCAAACACTTAAGACCATAAGATACAGGAGCAGAATTAGGCCATCTGGCCCATTGAGTCTGCTGTGCGATTCAATCATGGCTGATCCTCTTTCCCCCCTCCTCAGCCCACTCCCTGGCCTTCTCCCCGTAACCTTTGATGCCGTGGCTAATCAAGAACCTATCAACCTCTGACTTAAATACATCCAATGACCTGGCTTCCACTGTTGTCAGCGGTAAAAACATTCCACAAATTCACCACCCTCTGGCTAAAGAAATTTCTCCACATCTGTTTTAAATGAATGCCCCAGTCTAAGTCCTTCTGCAGCCTTCCTTTTTCCTCAACGCTACCTGCCCATCCACCAGTCTTTGTATCAGCTGCAAACTTGACAGCAAAGCCAAAAATTCCATCACCTAAATCATTGATACACAGTATAAAAAGAAGTGGTCCCAACACCGACCCCTACGAGACATCACTTGTCACTGGCAGTCAACAAGAAATGGATCCTTTTATTCCCACTCCTGCCTCCTACCAATCAGCCAGTAACTTTCCTGTAATACTATGGCTCTCCCTGATAACAAGATGTGTCCAGCTACAACTACTCACAAACTTTGTTAGGGAATTGTAGCTGCAGCTGGGTGGCTTTTGGCACAAACGGGAATTGTAAGGTGATGGGAGATACAGGGAGGGAGTTACCTCTATGTTATAGTAGGCAGGTAGCAACCCTAGTTTCCTGCCTTCTCTGAGTAACCTTTGACAACCTTACTAATCAAGAACCTGTTAGCCTCTGCTTTAAATATACCAATGACTTGTCCTCCATAGCTGTCTGTAACGACAAATTCTACACATTCACCACCCTCTACTTAAAGAAATTTTTCCTCATCTCTGTTCTAAAGGAAGTCCTTCCATGGCTGTGCCCTCTGGCCCAAGACTAACCCCAGTTTAGGAAACATCCTCTTCACGGCCACTGTATCTAGGGCTTTCAATATTTGATGGGTTTCAGTGAGATCCACACCTCATTCTAATAAACTCCAGTAAGTACAGGCACAGAACCATCAAATGTTACTTGTACATTAACTTTTCAATTCTCAAAATAATTTTCGTGAGCCTCCTCTAGACTATCTGCAATGGCAGCACATTCTTTTTACCCAAAACTGCTCATCACATTCCAAGTGTTATCTGACCAATGCTATACAAAGCCTTAGTATCCCACCCTTGCTTTTATATTCTAGTCCTCTCGAAATGAATGCTAAGGTAGCATTTGCCAGCCTTATCACCAATTCAACCTGCAAGTTAACCTTTAGGGAATCCTGCACAAAGACTCCCAAGTCCCTTTGCACCTCTGACTTCTGAATTTGCTTCCCTGTTTAGAAAGTAGTTTGTGACTTTATTCCTTCAACAAAAATGCCTAACCAGACACTTCCCTATACTCTATTCATGGCAACTTATGAATATAAGGAAGGACAAGCCAACGATTGTTTACAAATGCAGACAGAGCAAAGTTTAAATTGTACCACAAAGGCAAAATGCAAAGAATGTAGGACGGAAGGTGCTGTATTTAAATGTGAGTAGCATTCGTAATCGGGTGGGTAAACTTGTAGCCCAATTACGGATTGGTCAGTATGACATTCTGAGTAGCACTGAGTTGTGGCTGAAAGAAGGCCATAGTTGGGAGCTTAACATCAATGGATATACTTGAATTGAAAGGACAGGCAGGAAGGCATAGGTGCTGGTGTGGTTCTGTTGTTAAGAGATGGAATTACATCTTTAGAGTCAGAATCTTTCTGGGTGAAGTTAAGAAACTGCAAGGGTTAAAGAACCATTATGGGAATCATATATAGGCCTCCAAATACTAGCCAAGATGTGGGGTTGAGATTGCAAAGGAAGCTGGAATGGACATGTAATAAGGGCATTGACACTATTGTAATGGGGGATTTCAATATCCAAGGGAATTTGGAAAACCAGGTTGGTGTCGGATCGCAAGAGAGAAAATTTGTAAAATGCCTGCAAGATGGCTTTTGCGCGTGAGCCTACTAGAGGAAAGGCCATCTTAGATTGGGTGTTGTGTGATAACCTCGATTTTATTAGTTGCTGAACGTAAATTGGATGTTGTATAATAACCCAGATCTTATTAGGGAGCTTAACATAATGGAATCCTTAAGAGGCAGTGATCATAATATAATTGAATTTGTACTGCAATTTGAGAGGGAGAAGCATAAGGCACATTTATCAGTATTGCAATGGAGTAAGGGGAATTACAGAGGCATGAGAGAGAGAAGTTTGGCCAGGTGGATTGGAGGGGAATACTGGTAGGGATAACAGCGGAAAAGAGGTGGCTGAGGTTTCCGTGAATAGTTCACAAGGCACAGGATAGATATGACCCACAGAAGTTCTCAAGTTGCAGGGGTAGGCAACCTTGGCTGACAAGGGAAGTTAATGACTGCATAAAAGCCAAGGTAGCAGAAGTGAGTGGGAAGTTGGATGGTTGTGAAGTTATTAAAATCCAACAAAAGGCAACTAAAATAGCTTACAAGAAGGGAAAAGGTTGAGGGAAAAGCTGATAATATAAAGCAGGATACTCAAAGTATTTTCATTTTTTTTTTCAGAATAAAAGGGAGGTGTGAGTTGATTTTGGAGCACTGGAAAATGATGCTGGTGAGGTAGTAATGGGGCCATAGAAATGGCAGATGAACTTAAGTACTTTGCTCCAGTCTTTACCGTGGAAGACATTAGCTGTATGCAAGAGGTCCGTGAGTGTCGGAGCAGGAGTGAGTGCTGTTGCTATTACAAAGGAAAAAGTGCTAGGCACCCTCAATGGTCCAGGTGATGTATCCACCTGAAGACCTGATGGACTGCATCTCAGAGTCCTGGGAGAGGTTGCTGAAGAAATAATGGATGATCTTTCCAGAATCGCGTGATTCTGGCATGGTTCCGGAGGACTAGAAAATTGAAAATGTCACTCCACTCTGTAAGAAGAGAGGAAGACAAAAGGAAGGGAATTATTGGCCAATTAGCCTCACCTCAGTGGTTGGGAAAGTGTTGGAGTCCATTATTAAGGACAAGGCTTCTGGGTACTTGGAGACTAGTGATAAAATAAGTCAAAGTCAACATGGTTTCTGTAAAGGGAAATCTTGCCTAACAAATCTGTTGGAATTCTTCAAGAAAGTAACAAGCAAGGTAGACAAGGGAAAGACAGTGAATGTTATTTACTTGGATTTTCAGAAGATATGTTTGATAAGGTGCATCACATAAGACTGCTTAACAAGATAAAATCCTGTGGTGTTACAGGAAAGACACTGGCATGGACAGAGGGATGGCTGACAGGCAGGAGGCAGTGAGTGGGAATAAAAGGGGCTTTTTCTGATTGCCTGCCAGTGATGACTGGTGTTCCTTATGGGTCAGTATTGGGACACCTACTTTTCACATTGTTTGTCAATGATTTAGATAATGGAATTGATGGCTTTGTGGCAAAGTTTGCGGATGATACAAAGATAGGTGGAGAGCTAGGTGGTGCTGAGGAATACGTGTGATTGCAGCAGGACTTGGACAAATTGGAAGAATGGACAAAAATGGCAGATGGAATACAGTGTTGGGAAATGTATGATGCATTTTGGTAAAAGGAACAATAGTGCAGACTATTATCTAAAATCAGGAAAAAAATTCAAACATCAGAGGTGCAAAGGGAGTTAGGAGTCCTCATGCAAGACTCCCAGAAGGTTAATTTGCTGGTTTAATCTGTTGTAAAGAAGGCAAATGCAATTTTGGCATTTATTTCAAGGGGAATAGAATATAGGCGATAATGCTGAGGCTTTATAAGACACTAGTCAGACTGCACTTGGAGTATTGTCAACAGTTTTGGGCCCCATATCTCAGAAAGGATGTATTGTCATTGGAGAGATTCCAGAGAAGATTCATGAGGATGATTCTGGGAATGAAGGGGTTAACATATGAGGAGGGTTTGGCAGCTTTAGGCCTGGACTCACTGGAATTTAGAAGAATGCAGGAGGATCTCATTGAAACTTACTGGATGTTGAAAGGAGTAGATAAGATGGATATAGAGAGTATGTTTCCTTTGGTGGGGGGTATCCAGAACTAGAGGGCACAGCCTCAGAATTGAGGGGTGACCTTTAGAACAGAAGTAAGGAGGAATTTTTTTTTTAGCCAATGAATGGTATATCTGTGGAATGCTCTGCCACAGACTGCTGTGAAGGCAAGTCCATTTTATATATTCAAAGCAGAAGTTGATAGATTCCTGATTGGTCTTGGCATCGAGGGCTCTGGTGAGAGGGCAGGTGAATGGGATCAGGGATCAGCCATGATGAAATGGCAGAGCAGACTTGATGGTCTGAATGGCCTAATTCTGCTCCTATGGTCTTATCGAACCCCTGCTTTTTAACGCTACCTGCCCCTGCATTTGTCTTTGTATTCTCTGCAAATGTGGCACAGAGCCATCAATTTCATCATCCAGATCATTGACATATAACGTGAAAAAAGGTCCCGACATTCCCAACTGTGAAATGCCACTGGCAGCCAACTGGAAAAGCCCCTTGTCTTCACAATGTTAGCCTTTTGCCAGTTGGCTAATCTATCCATATTAGTACCATTCCTGTAATACAATGGACTCTTATTTTGTTTTCTATTGTATTTTTTTTTATTTTCCTGTGAATGCCTGCAATAAAGTGAATCTCAAGGTAGTGTATTCCAGTCAATTAGACCATCGGTTAATTGGGACAGGCACTTGCTTTGGACAACTCTTAAAGACAAAAACTTACTAAGAAAATAGTGGTGTTTCCTTTAACTTATTTGGGACACTATGCTTCTTAATTGGAACAGGATACTGTTGCCAAACAGTTTCTAACTAGCCTGCACGTGTGTGGCTATTAGACACTACACCATGCTTAGAGCAAACAGTTTTCAAATAGCGTCATTTGTGTTCAAAAAGCAGTGATATTTGTCACTGGTCAGCAAGAAATAATTTGGAACTGTTTTGCTCACTGTGTTTTCAAGCATTCAGGTTTGGAGATGCCTGAAACTGCCAGGAGTGAAAATAAAGCAATTTCACTAATTCAAGTTAGGATCTGTGAAGAATTTGAAGGTATTAGCAATAATTTTGAATTTACAATGGAAATGAAGATTTGGAGGATGCGATCCTCAAAAGCATTGCATGAAGGCATATCTGTAATAGGTGTCTAGGCTGACTTTGTTCATTTACATTCAGTCAACACTGTACACTGGACAATTCCTCTGTCTTTCAACTATTAGGAGCTAATAACAGTTTGATACTAGTATAGTAATATTGGTAGTCTTCTAATTTGTTCTGTATTTTTGATGCTATTCAGTTTGTCTTTTATACCTTTTTAACTATTTTCATGAATTGCCACTTAATTGGGTCAAAATGTACTGGTCCTGTATGATCTGGTTAACTAGAATCTATTGTAAACATATTTGATACTAAATTTACTTTGTGCACAATGACTGCCTGCTGTGGCTCTTCTACTTGACAGTTGAAGAGGCTGCTCACAATTTCTAGATCTACATCTCTGAACTACTATTGGTGCAATCTGCATGGCAGTATTTTCCCTTTTGAGTAACTTACTTTTTAAATATCTTAATAAACTAGTGATTTTACAATATCATGAAGGACTTGGCAGACTCGACCCTGGAATGTAGGTATAAAGCGGACAAAGGTATATTGCCATGGTCGGAAGAGGGAGGAGGGGAGATCTCCAAGCCAAACTAAAATGGAAGGGTGTAAAGCTGCCTGTGCACAGTATCTTGTTAGCAAATGTATAGTCTACCTGATGCTTTTCAAATCATTGCCAGAGACTTCAGTCAGGCTTGCCTGAAGAAATCTCTGCTTAATTGTCATCAACATATCACATCCAGCACCAGAGGTGCTTGACCTCTGCTATACTGGTATAAGGAATGCCTGTCAATCCATCCCCGATTGCATTTTGTGAAATCTGATAATCTAGCTGTCCTCCTCTTACCTGTATACAGGCAGATGCTAAAGAGCAAGACTCCAAAGGTAAGACAATGAAGAGGTGGTTGTAGGAGGTAGAGGAGTGGCAGCTGGGCTGTGTTCGAGAACTGAGGATCCAGTTGTCATGGACATTATAAAGTTAGTCATGGATAAATGTGTCTTTCCTCCCCACAAAATCACTTGGTCTTGCCCAACCAAAAGCACTGGATGAACCAAGAAATCATCAGTATGCTGAGGGTCAGATTAGTGGTGTTCAGGTCAAGTAAAATACAAGAGGTCCAGACATGACCTCTGGCAATTCTGGACTAAACTGGGATCACAAAAGGATGAAGCATAGAAACACTACAGCACAATACAGGCCCTTCAGCCCACAACGTTGTGCCAAACATGTACATACTTTAGAAATTACCTAGGGTTACCCATAGCCCTCTATTTTTCTAAGCTCCACGAAGCTATCCAAGAGTCTTAAAAGACCTTATCGTATCCACCTTTACCACCATAGCTGGCAGCCCATTCCATGGACTCGCCACTTTCTGCGTGTATGTGTATGTGTGTGTGTATATATATATAAAAAATTACCCCAACATCTCCTCTGTACTTACCTCCAAGCACTTTAAAACTGTGCCCTCTCATGATAGAAATTTCAGCCCTGAAAAAAAGCCTCTGACTATCCACACGAGCAATGTCTCCCACCTCTATCAGATCATCTCTCCTCCTCTGCCACTCCAAGGAGAAAAGGCCAAGTTCACTCAACCTATTCTTGTACGGCATGCTCCCCAATCCAGGCAACATCCTTGTAAATATCCTCTGCACCCTTTCTGAAGTTTCCAGATCCTTCCTGTAGTGAGGAGACCAGAACTGAGCACAGTACTCCAAGTGGGCCTGACCAGGGTCCTACATAGCTGTAACATTACCTCTCAACTCCTAAACTCAATCCCACGGTTGATGAATGCCAATGCCCCTAATCCCTTCTGAACCACAAGTCCACCTGCGCAGCAGCTTTGATTGTCCTATGGACTCGAACCACAAGATCCCTCTGATCCTCCACACTGCCAAGAGTCTTACTATTAATACTATATTCTGCCATCATATTTGACCTACTAAAATGAACCACCTCACACTTACCTGGGTTGAACTCCATCTGCCACTTCTCAGCCCAGTTTTGCATCCTATTGATGTCCTGCTGTAACCTCTGACAACTCTTCCCCCCCCCGGTACAATCCACAACACCCCCAACCTTTGTGTCATCAGCAAATTACTAACCCATCCCTCCACTTCCTCATCCAGGTCATTTATAAAAATCACGAAGAGAAGGGGTCCGAGATCAGATCCCTGAGGCACACCACTGGTCAACGACCTCCATGCAGAATGTGGCCCATCTATAATCACTCTTGGCCTTCTGTGAACAAGCCAGTTCTGGATCCACAAAGCAAGGTCCCCTTGGATCCCATGCCTCCTTACTTTCTCAATAAGCCTGGCATGGGGTACCTTATCAAATGCCTTGCTGAAATCCATATACACTACATCTCCAGCTCTACCTTCGTCAACGTGTTTTGTCACATCCTCAAAAAATTCAATCAGGCTCTAAGGCACAACCTGCCTTTGACAAAGCTATGCTGACGATCCCTAATCATATTATGCCTCGCCAAATGTTCATAAATCCTGCTTCTCAGGATCTCCTCCATCAACTTGCCAACCACTGAAGTAAGACTCACTGGTCTATAATTTCCTGGGCTATCTCTACTCCCTTTCTCGAATAAGGGGACAACATCTGCAACTCCTCCCGTCCCCAATGATTATGCAAAGCTCATCAGAGGCTCAGCAACTTCCTCCCTCGCCTCCCACAGTAGCCTGAGGTACATCTCGTCTGGTCCTGGAGACCTATCTAACTTGATGCTTTCCAAAAGCTCCAGCACACTCTCTTTCTTAATGTCTATATGTTCAAGCTTTTCAATCCGCTGTAAGTCATCCCTACAATCGCCAAGATCCTTTTCTGTAGTGAATACTGAAGCAAAGTATTCATTAAATAACTCTGCTATCTCCTCTGGTTCCATACACACTTTTCCACTGTCACACTTGATTGGTGGTCCTATTCTCTCATGTCTTATCTTCTTGCTCTTCATATACTTGTAGAATGCCTTGGAGTTTTCTTTAATACTGCTCGCCAAGGTCTTCTTATGGCCCCTTCTGGCTCTCCTGATTTCATTCTTAAGCTCCTTCCTGAAGAAGAAGAAGAAGAAAGCCGAGTGGAGTCATCGGGACGCTGTCATGACGGCGTTTTTTTCAGCAGGCTTTCTTATTTTTACGAGGCCAAGTTGCTAGCTCGACGCTCAACCCAGCACAGTTGGAAAGTGTGCAAGGAAGCTGGCTATATTCGAACTTGGGAGCCTTCGCTCCAAAGTCCGGCGCTGATGCCACTACGCCACCAGCCGGCCTAAGCTCCTTCCTGCTAGCCTCATAATCTTCTAGATCTCCATCATTATCTAGTTGTTTTTGTTTGAACCTTTCGTAAACTTTTCTTCTTGACTAGATTTTACAGAGCCTTTGTACACCACTGTTCTTGTAACCTACCATCCTTTCCCTGTCTCATTGGAACATACCTATTCAGAACGCCACACAGATATCCCCTGAATGTTTGCTACATTTCTGTAGTACATTTCCCCGAGAACATCTGTTACGAATTTATGCTTCCAATTTCCTGCCCATTAGCTTCATATTTCCCCTTACTCCAATTAAACGCTTTACTAATTTGTCTGTTCCTATCCCCCTCCAATGCTATGGTAAAGGAGATAGAATTTTGATCACTATCTCTAAAATGCTGTCCCACTGAGAGACCTGACACCTGACCAGGTTCATTTCCCAATACCAGATCAAGTGCACCCTTTCCTCTTGTCGGCTTATGTACATATTGTGTCAGGAAACCTTCCTGACACACCTCTCAAACTCCACCCCATCTTAAACCCCTTGCTCTGGCTAGAGGCCAATCAATATTTGGGAAATTAAAATCTCCCACCACAACGACCCTGTTATTATTACACCTCTCCAGAATCTGTCTCCCTATCTGCTTCTCGATGTCCCTGTTACTATTGGGTGGTCTATATTAAAAGAAAAACTCAGTAGAGTTATTGAACCCTTCCTGTTTCTAACTTCCACCCACAGAAACTCAGTAGACAATCCTCCATGACTTCCTCCTTTTCTGCAGCCCTGTCACTATCTCTGATCAGCAGTGCCATGCCCCCACCTCTTTTGCCTCCCTCCCTGTCCTTTCTGAAACATCTAAAGCCTAGCACTCTTTAGTAACTGTTCTTGTCTCTGAGCCATCCAAGTCACTGTAATGGCCACAACATCATAGCTCCAAGTACTGATCCATGCTCTTAAGCTCATCCGCTTTGCTCATGGTGCTCAATAGCTGTGGCAAGGCTTGAATGCTATCACCTCCTACAAAGTAAAATGGGTGCCATGTGACAACAAGATCTCAGCAACAGGAAACAGTTGAGGCCAGTTCATTGGCTATATTTAAGAGGGAGTTAGATATGGCCCTTGTGGCTACGGGGATCAAGGGGTATGGAGGCTGGTACAGGGTTCTGAGTTGGATGGTCAGCCATGATCATACTGAATGGTGGTGCAGGCTCAAATGGCCAAATGGCCTAGCTCTCACTAAGGGATTCATATTCAAAATAGTGTCCAACAAATCAGATTCTTGCATATATGGAAACGTAGAAACATTTTTGTAAAAAATGTCTAACCTGTAAATATTGCAAGAAATGTGTATGAGAGAGACAATATTTGATAATTAACTCTTCAAAAGACATCAATCAACTATCACTAAATAAATCTGAAAAAGAACAAATCCCCTTATTTCTCCATAATTGAAGGTTTAAATAGCAAATTTCGAAATACAGGACTAGACAATTTAAATTGTGTAAAATTAAAAGAGTTACGAAACTGACACCAAATCCATAAGGACTGTTTAATAACAGGGTAGAAATTTAAATTGGAAATTTTAGCAAGTTGTAAAGGTAATGAAGCTCCTAATAGTGAAGTTAAACAAAATTGATTAATAGCTTTAAGTTCCAAATCAATCCAAGCTGGTTTTTGGTTCTTATTGAGCCAATATAACCAAAACACATAATTGTCAAATATTAACAACCCAATAATACATATCTTAAATTGGGTAGCGTGAGTCCACCATCTTTTTTAGATTTTTGTAAATGAAACTTAATAACTCCTGGTTTTTTATTATTCCAATTAAAGGATGAAATAGTAGAATCAATTTGATCAAAAAATGTTTTGGTTAGAAAGATAGGAATATTTTGAAAAAAATAAAAAAATCTCAGTAAAATCATCATTTTCACAGCATAAATATAACCTATTAAAGAAAGTGTAAGAGGGTTCCATCTAGAAAATAATTGTTTCATAGAGTCCAATAAAGGAACTACATTAGCTTTATAAAGATCCTTTTTTTTGGTAATGATAATACCCAAATATTTAAAAGAATTCACAATTCTAAATGGAATATCCTTATATATAAAAACAGGAACATTTAAAGGGAACAATTCACTTATTTAAATTAAGTTTATATCCTGAAAATTTTCCAAAATCATTCAATAATTCCAAAAGATTAGGAATAGTTTCTTCAGGATTTGAGATATAAACCAAAAGATCATCTGCATAAAGAGAAATCTTATGTATGGTCCCATTTATAGAAATACCATGAATATTTTTAGCTTCGCGAATTGTTACAGCCAAAGGCTCCAATGCGAGATTAAATAATAAAGGACTTAATGGACTCCGCTGTCGAGTACCTCGTGAAAGTGGAAAAAAAGGAAGACCTAAGATTATTAGTAATAACAGTAGCGATAGGGTTCTTATAGATCATTTGAATTCACTTATTAAAATTATTACCAAAGCCAAATTTTTCTAATACATTAAACAAATAAGTCCATCAAATGCGTTTTCTGCATTCAGAGAAATAACACACTGGGGTGTTTTGGATAATGGTGAATATATAATGTTCATCAATCTCCGAACATTAGGAAATGAGTAACGGCCTCTAATAAAGCCTGTTTGATCCATAGAGATAATTTTAGATAAAATGTTTTCAAAACGGTTAGCCATTATCTTGGAAAGAATTTTAGCATCCACATTTAATATCGAAGTAGGTTTATGATGAGCATTCAGTAGGATCTTTATCTTTCTTAAGGATTAAAGAAACAGAAGCTTCATAAAAAGAAGGTAAATTACCTTTCTCAAACGATTCATGAAACAGTTCCAAAAGGTATGGAGAAAGTAATTTTCCAAATTTTTTGTAAAATCTTACCGAAGAACCATCGAGTCCAGGAACTTTACCTGATTGCATTGACCATATAGCTTTCTGAATTTCATGCTCAACAATTGGAGCATCAAGGGTCTGTTGATCTTCAGTAATTTGAGGAAATTTAATCTTATATAAAAAAAGCTTTCATTTTAGAGGGATCTGCTGGAAACTGAGATTTATAAAGATCAGAATAAAAATCCTGAAAAATATTATTAATATCTTCATAATTACTTACTATATCTCCATTATCTTTACGAATCTTTAAAATTTGTCTTTTAGCTTTAGCAGCCCTTAATTGGGATGCTAATAGCCTATTATTTTTATCCCCAAAAATATAAAACTGACTTTAACTTAAGCAAATATCATTCAATAGAATAAGTTAATAATAAATTATATTGTGATTGTAGTTCTACTCTTCTTTTAAACAAATCAACGTTTGGAAAGATTGTGTTGATATTATCTAATTCTTTAATTTGTTTAGCAATTTTATCTAATTCTATTCTTGTCTGTTTCTTCAACTTAGCTAAATAAGAAATAATCTGACCACGTAAATAAGCTTTTAGCGTATCCCAAATTACTAACTTTGAGACGTTTCCTGTATTATTAAAGAGAAAAAAACTCTTATCTGAGTTTCAATGAACTCAACAAAATCTGAACTTTGTAACAAATGTTCTGGAAAACGTCAAGGTGGTCTTGTAGAAACAACATCTTTCAAATCAAATACTAAATTTAAAGGAGCATGATCAGAAATAGCAATTGCATCATATTCACATTTCTGAACATTAAGTAAAAGTCGAGGGTTGGCTATAAAATAGTCGATTCTTGAATATTTATTATGAACATGTGGAAAAAAAAGGATTATTCTCTATATCAGTGGGATGCATATGTCTCCAGACCAATTAAACCATAATCAATTTAAAAAGAATTAATCAGTGATGCAGAACGATTAGGGAGTTGATGTCTAGATGATGATTTATCTAACAAGGGATTTAAGCAAGTATTAAAATCTCCACCCATTAATAACATATTTATTTAAATCAGGTAATAGAGTAAAAATATCTTTAAAAAATGAAGGATCATCAATATTTGGTCCATATATATTAACCAAAACCATTTTCTTATTGTAAATTGTTCCTTCTTCTCCTACCATTAACTAAAATCTACCATTAATATCAGATATAATATCCTCCTGATTAAAGGGAATATTGGAATCAATAAAAATGGAAACACCCCTAATTTTACTTAGAGAGTTTGCGTGAATCTGAGGACCCTTCCAAAATTTAAAAAAATGATTGTTATCACATAACCTGACTTGTGTCTCTTGTGCAAAGATTATATCAGGTTGGAATCGATTAATAATTTTACATGTTTTCTTACGCTTAATAGGATGATTCCAACCATGGACATTCCAACTTAACTAACATCATGAAACTTTATATCGAAAGAAAACAATTAAACACATCAGGATGAGGAAATTTTGAATGGCGGTGATAAACAACAATGATAACAATTTGCGTACGCTCTGGAATTCCATAGTGGGAATAAAAAAAAGAGGAAAACCCACCCAACCTACAAAGCCCAGAAATAAGTCGAAAGATTCAAAGATTCAAGATTCAAAAAACTTTGTCATTCTAACCGTACATCAGCTCTGCAGGGCAGAATGAGACAGCGTCTCCCAGGGGCAGTGCAATCATAACATAACAAACGCAGCACTAAATAATAAACATAACAATAAATAGTAAAACACAACAGCCACATCTCAGTTAAAATCAAGTTATAAGTGTCCAGTGCAAGTTAAAAGTGTCCAAAGCAGAGTCAGGTAGAACAGCTACCTGATGGTAGCTGATGGCAGAAGAACAACCAGTTCATGGAGAGGGTGTGAGGGGTCTTTAATGATGTACTGTGTCTTCTGGAAGCATCGACTCTGAAAGAGATCTTGGACAGAAGGTAGGGAGCCCCCAATAACCTTCTCTGCTCCCCTAACCACCCTCTGCAAGGCTTTTTTGTAGACAGCACTGTAGCTGGAGTACCAGGTTGTGATGCAAAAGGTCAGCACACTCTCAACCACGCCTCTGTAGAATGTAGTTAAGATGTTAGTGGGGAGTGATGCTTGTTTAAGCTTCCTCAGAAAGTGCAATCTCTGCTGGGCCCGTTTCACAATCCCAGTGGTGTTCCTGGACCAGGTGAGATTGTCCGAGATCTGCACCCCAAGGAACTTGATGTTTTCCACTGTCTCCACTGTGGAGCCGCTGATGCTGAGGGGTGTGTGCTCAGGCTGAGACCGTCTGAAATCGACGATCATTTCCTTGGTTTTGGTGACATTAAACATCAAGTTGCTATCACTGCACCAGCTCTCTAGGTGTTTGACTTCCTCCCTGTACATTGTTTCATCATTTTTGCTGATCAGCCCCACCACTGTGGTGTCGTCAGCAAATTTAATGATCAGGTTCTCCTTGAATCTGGCTGCACAGTCATGTAAACAGCAATGGGCTAAGCACACAGCCTTGTGGGGATCCAGTGCTCAGTGTGATGGAGTCAGAGATGTTCCTGCCAACACGGACTGACTGTGGTCTCTCTGTCAAGAAATCCAGAATCCAGCGACACATAGCAGTGTTAAGGCCAAGCAGCGACAGTTTCTCCACTAGTCTCTGCGGGATGATGGTATTGAACGCTGAACTGAAATCAATATACAGGATTCTGGCATAAGTGAGAGAGAACTGTGTGCAGTGTGGTGGATATTGCATCCTCCGTAGAGCGATTTGGATGATAAGCAGACTGTAGAGGATCCAGCGATGAGGGGAGGCTGGCTGTGATATGAAGCTTGACAAGCCGTTCAAAACATTTCATCACTATATGGTTCAGGGCAACGGGACGGTAATCATTCAGACAGGCTACAACTGATTTCTTTGCTACAAGGATGATTGTGGAGGTTTTGAAGCATCTGGGGACAATGGCTTGACTAAGGGAGATGTTGAAAGGTTGAACAAGTTAGGTCTTTATTCTTCGGAGCGTAGAAGGTTGAGGGGGGCTTGATAGAGGTGTTTAAAATTATGAAGGGGATTGATAGAGGTGACCTGGATAGGCTTTTTCCATTGAGAATGGGGGAGATTCAAACAAGAGGACATGAGTTGAGAGTTAAAGGGCAAAAGTTTAGGGGTAACATGAGGGGGAACTTCTTTACTCAAAGAGTGGTAGCTGTGTGGAATGAGCTTCCAGCAGAAGTGGTTGAGGCGGGTTCGATGTTGTCGTTTGAAGTTAAATTGGATGGATAAATGGCTAGAAGAAGAATGGAGGGTTATAGGCTGAGTGCAGGTCGGTGGGACTAGGTGAGAGTGGGAGTTTGGCATGGACTAGAAGGGCCAAGATGGCCTGTTTCCATGCTGTAATTGTTATATGGTTATATGGTTAAAGAAAAAAAAGAAAAAACAAAAAAGGGCCCGTTCTAATTAAGCAGTCAAATATGCACCAGTTGGAGCTCAATTCATGGATCTTTAGTCAATCTCGGCACCCGGCTCCATCAAATCACAGTCTCCCCACCGGGTCACATCCTATGACCATTTCTCTCCAGTGTCTTCTCTCTTCATCTCCCACCGAATAAAAGACCCAGCTCACATTCCATAGCATCTGTTACCTCCTACCATAACCCAAACACTGCTTCTACAGAAAGACCATTGCGTTAGCAGTGGAAACCTTTCTGTCTCTCTTTCCCCCCCGCCCCACCAAAATTAGTTATGTCCTCATAACATTGAGGTAATTTGTTAACACTTCATACAAAGCACAAAGTCCAACCCAGGTGTAAATGGCAATGACATAGCTCATCAAAGAGATAGATGCCACATTCTGTTTCCAGGGTGTGACACAGGCCAGTCTGTTTGGGGGCCTCCTGACTTCCTTACTCCTACTCATCTACTTCTTCAGCTTCAGACACTCCCTGGGCTCTTTCCTGTCTACCTGGGAAGGCTCCTGCCTGTCCATTACTCGTGCCTCCCAACATCTCAGGACCCCTCGTCACTTGGCTGAGCTCACCCTCGTGCCCAGTTAACTTTAGAGTAAAGCTGTCTGCCACTGCTAGTTCTCCCCCTCCCAGCCCTCATTTCACCTGCCTCAGCAGGAAAAGAGTTGTGAATCTCTTCATTAATTATTGGGGAGTTTGAGAAGGACAATACATACCACACCGTCATTTCCTCATCCTCAGAGTCCGTATCATATTCAGGGGTGGGGCTTAGTCTAATTCTTTCCACTGCTGGTCCTTCGGTTCCCCCACATTGCCACAGAGTCCTCTTACTAGGTGTAGAGTCCAGGTGAGGCTCTGGGTCAACATGTACCTCTTGTCCAGGAGGTAGAAGGTGGTTCCGATGGAAAATCTTGCCAGGCCCATTCCCATCCTCTGGTTTCACTGAGAAAACTGGTACCTTTGACATCTGACTCTCCACTATATAGGGCTTAGCTGTCCAGTGGTCAGTGAGCTTATTACGAGGAAGCTAAAGCAAACAACACTGACCGGAGAGAAATTCACGGTCATTATGGGAAAGTCTGCAAAAACATCAGAGGGCTCAAGATACACCAGAGCAAGTCTAGATGAGGATCAGTGGTGACCCAAGTGCAGCGCACGGACTTGGTGTCCAGTGAGACGAAGGAGAATTCCAGCCAGGAAGCACCCCACAGAGCTGAAGATCTCTCCGCAGTTGAGCCACCTCAGCACCGAACAGACCTAGTGAGTTCCTGTTCGGTTACCCCAATCCATTCGTCAAGGAAAGACAGGATCAAATGGCCTAGATTGTCAGTCAACGTCGCCTGGATGCAGTTCGATGATGATCTAGATGGCATCCTGGAAGTTGCCTTAGCAGGTCCAGTACACAGAAAGATCGACTTATTCACAGCCATAGCGTACAATCTAGCTAAGGAACGATTTGGCCTAATGGAGTGGAGAAGCCAGCCGGACTTACCGCGGCAACCAAATAGGAGGGAAATGGAGATTCGTTGCTTGAGAGGTGAATTAAAGGCAAGAGGTTTAAAACCAGCTCACCGGCTGAAAAAGAAGATATCAAAGATTTAACCAGTATGTTGTGAGAAAAGCTGTGCAAACTCCGGAGGGCGGAACATCTGCGACAGCAAAGAAGGAAGAAAGAGAAAAAGCGAGTGCAGTTCGTGAGAGATCCATTCAGCTTCACCAGGACTCTTCTCAGCCAACAAAAATCTGGTGTACTATCCAGCTCGAAGCCACAGGTCGAGTAGTTCCTGCGGGAGGCACAGAGCGACCCACGGAGGGGTCAGGGACTAGGAACCAATCGGGCTGTGCATAGACCGGAAAGTCCATCAATTGAGCTGAATGTGAAGGAGCCTACATGGCAGGAAATCCAGGACATCATCCGGAAAGCTAAATCATCAGCTGCCCCAGGCCCAAGCAGCATACCTTATAAGGTGTATAAGAAATGCCCAGAGCTTCTTCGGAGGCTGTGGAAGGTCATGAGAAAGATCTGGGCCAAAGGTACTATTCCATCAAGTTGGAAATTGGCAGAGGGATGCTTTATTCCAAAGGAAGAGGTTGCTGCCACAATTGCCCAGTTTAGGACAATTTCTTTCCTGGATGTGGAATGTAAGATTTTCTTTTCTGTGCTCACAAGAAGGCAGAACCACTATATCAACATATCCATCCAAAAAAGTGGTATTCCAGGCTTTTCGGGGTGTCTGGAACACACCTCAATGATTAGCCCTTTGATCCGTGAGGCCAAGCAGAAAAAAGATGACCTAACAGTTGCCTGGTTGGACCTCGCGAACGCCTACATGTCTATTCCATATGACCTCATCCTAGAAGGACTCGACCACTACTACATCCCAGTGGCTATTCGAGACATGATCACCAGCTACCTAGGAGGATTCAAACTCAGATTTACATCAGCCTATTTCACAACTAGTTGGCAGGACCTCCAGAAGGGGATTCCAACAGGGTGCACCATCTTCCCCATCCTATTATGGGAATGAACCTCCTATTATCAGCAGCAGAAGATGTAACCCGTGGCCCGATGCTGGAGTCAGGCATTGTTCAGCCGGCTCTATGAGGGTTCATGGACGACATCACTATAACAACTGTGTCACATGTCCAAGCAAGATGAGCATTGGAAACCCTGGGTAATGTAGCCACTTGGGAGAAGATGTCCTTCAAGGCCAAGAAGTCCAGGTGCATGGTGATCAGAAAAAACAAAGTTACTAGCAAGTTTAGCCTCCAAGTTCAGGGTGAGGTCATCCTTTCCATCAAAGATAACCTGATAAAATGCTTGGGGAAGTGGTTTAATGTGTCACTGACAGATGGGGCCAATGTCACCAATGCTGTGAAGCAGACAGACGAATACTGAAGAAGATCGACAAATCCGGACTTCCGGGTAAATTCAAGACCTGGCTGTACCAATACGGCATTCTGCCCAGGCTCCTCTGGCTCTTCACACTTTGAGTTCCCCATGACTGCCGTAGAGGGCATCGAGAGGAAAACTAACAAGCACCTGTGGAGATGGTTGGGAGTTCCCCCAACCTGCTCTTCAGTGGCCTCTACATTCGTTCTGAGCAACTGCAGCTTCCCCTGTCTTCTGTTGTGGAGGAATTCAAGGTGGCAAAATACAGAGCCTTATTAAGCTTGAGAGATTCCAATGATGTCTTGGTAAAGCAAGCAGGCGTTACAACCAGATCTGGGTGCAAGTGGGCAGCCAACGCAGCTGTGGAGGAGACAGTGTGTTCTCTGAAGCTGTGAGACATCATCAGCAACCCCTGCGTCGGGCAGCAAGGCCTTGGCTCAGTTCACTTCCAGAAGTGGGGAAATGCAAGCATTAGGAACAGGCAAGACATGATACAGGCAGAAGTACGAATCCGTGAGGAAGAGAAGCGGATTTCAAAGGCAGTGGAACAAGGGTCCCAGGGTGCCTGGACAAAATGGGATCTGTCTAAGCGCAAGATCTCATGGGCAGAGTTATAGAGACTGGAGCCCTTCTGTATTTCCTTCCTCTTGCAATCTGTGTATGACACCCTTCCTTCACCAGTACACTTGGGGGATGAGAGAGGACCCGAACTGTAAGCTCTGTGGTCAAAAGAGGACACTGGTTCATATACTGTCTGGATGTAAAACAGCTCTAACTCAAGGACGGTATAGGTGGCACCATGATAAGGTGCTTCTGGCTCTTGATTTGCGTGGGAGGAGGGATGGGAAGAGGCCCATGAGAGAAAGGCCTTGAAGTACCAGCCCTTAGTGCAGGAGTGTAAAGACAAGGGATGGCAGGCATGGTTGTTCCCTGTGGAGATAGGCTGCAGAGGTTTCCCAGCCAGAGGCAGAATGAGCCTCTTGTTGGATTTGGAGTAGGCGAGAGGAGGGAAGCTGGAAGCCAGGAGCAGATGGGCAGTGATTTGGCCACCACTGCCGGCCCACCAACTGGAGAGTGTCGTGGTTAAGGGTCGAAACACTCGGTGAAGGTTGGGAGCCACCTGATGACATCTGCTCCTGGCTGAAGGCTACTGTTACCTTATAAGGTAACTGGAGAATGCACCCTAATAGGTGTATGTAACAAGTTCCATGTAGCCCCATTTTCTTTGAGGACTTGATCTCCAGGTATTAGTTGGGAGAACCCAACCTTTTGATCATTTTTTTTTTAGAAAGCCCTTAACTCTGGGTGGAGTCATCGGAATGCCGTCATGATGGTGTTTTTTTTTTAGCAGGCTTTCTTATTTTTACAAGGCTGAGTTGCTAGCTTGACGCTCAACCCAGCACGGATGGAAAACGTGCAAGGGAGCCGGCTGGATTTGAACTTGGGAGCCTTGGCTCCGAAGTCCAGCGCTGATGCTACTATGCTCTCAGCTGGCACCTTTTGATCATACCTCCTCTTATTTCCTTGATTCTGCTCGGTAGCCGAGACCTCAGATAGTTCATAAGTCTTTTTCAGCTCCCATCACATATCAGACACATACTTCGGATACGTCCTCTGTTGTAGATCTTCCCCACGAGTCCCAAAACAGAGGTCAACGGGCAACCTCACCTTTGTGCCAAAACGGTAAGTACCCAATAGCTTCAATCTGTGTACATGTGTAGCAGTGGACCAAATGTCCAGTATGTTGACTTCACTTGTTCTTGCTAATTTCCAAGGTTCCGAGCATGTCTAGCAAGGTCTGATTGAACCTCTCGGGCTGGGGATCATGCTGTGGGTGAAATGACGTAGTTCTCGACTTCTCAACTCCAAGCATGCTCAGTAACTCGTGTATGAGCCTACTCTCGAAATCCCGTCCCTGATCGTTATGTATCCACTTGGGAGGCCTTAATAAACAAAATGCTTCTCTCATAACACTTATAACCATATAACAATTACAGCGTGGAAGCAGGCCATCTCGGCTATGGTGGACATCCTTTATCCTTGGTAGGGAAGGCTTGCCCGTATCTGCTGTAGTGATCCTTAATGACAAAGACATTAGCCATGTTGCTGGCATCTGGCTCTATTGACAGGAAATCCATACACACCAAGTCAAGGGGACCCACACTCTGCAAGTGGGACAATGGAGCGGCCCTCGTAGGCAGCACCTTCCTCTGTATGCATTGAATACACGACTTGCAGTACTCTTTGACCTCTGGTTTCATTTGGGGCTAGTAGAACCAATCTCTAGACAATCCATAGGTCTTGTCAACCCCCAAGTGGCTGGAATCATCATGAAGTAACTTCAGCACAATCCTCCAATACTTCTCAGGCAGAACCAACTGAGAACGCTGAGGCCAGTCTGGAGGAGACGTGACCTGATATAGAATCTAGTTCCCCAACTCCAATCTGGGCCATTCTCTCATTAGTAGAGATACTGCAGAGGGTTTCATCTTGTCTGCTTGGGCCATGTCCCCTTTTTCAACTGATGACCAAATAGTACCAATACATGGGTCATCTTGTTGAGTGCTGCCACTTCCCTTGGACTCAATTCTGGCATCTGCTTTGTCTTCCAAGCAGTCAGGTTGCAGTAAGCTTGTGGAATGGTGCCGTCAGAAGCTCCCAAAAGATCTACTGCTTGATTCTGCCCTTGCCTTTCCTCTGCCTTCCCCATGATGGAAAACTGGCTCGTGGCTTTGACTCCAGGGGCAGAAACGCTCTCCCACTCTCTGTCCCTGTCAAGTCCTTCATGTACACGTTGGGACAACGTATCAACATCAATGTTCCAACTTCCCCCCTGGCCAGTACTTCAGGCTGAAATCATAGGCAGACAACGCTGCCAACCACTGATGGCCTGGAAATAAGTTAATAGGTTGTTGTCTGTCTTCACAACTAACTTGGCACCATATAGGTAGTCACTTAGCTTATCCAAAACACAGCCCATTTCAAGGCCAGGAACAATTCGCGCATGGGGTAGTTTTGCTTAGAGGGTGACAGACTCCGGCTGACAAACATGGCAGGTCTCAACCCTGTGCCCTGATTCTGATACAGAATACGCTATAATCCCCCTCTGCTGGCATCTGTAGGCAATACATACGGCAACCGAGGGTCTGCAAAAGCCAGCACAGGCGCTTTCGTCAGCAGCTCCTTCAGCAACTGAAAGGCCTCTTCACATTTCACAACCCATCTCACTCCAAAAAGCTCTGAAGGGCTAAGATAATCTTTACCATTCTCTCCTTTCGTCTTCCTCCCTTCCTTCCCAAGAAGGGTAACCGCACAGAAGCTGATTTAAAGGGTGACTCCCTTTAGTCCTTTACGAATCTCCGATAGTATCTACAAACCCAAGGAATAAGCACAAGGTGCTCACGGTCTACAGCCTTGCCATCTGATAACCACTTCTATCTTAAATGGACCTGTAGCTACTCCATCCAGTGAGACTGTTCCCAACAGAGTTGACAGACATCTTGCAGAACTGGCACTTGTCCAGGGAAAGTTTTAATCCTTCAGCTTTCAGGCAGCCCAGCACCTTCAGTAGCCTCGCTTCATCTTTCCCCAAGGTGGACCTGAACACTAATACCTCAAGCAAGTTCATATCCCCCACCGTTTTCTCCTGACATGCTGAAAAGTGGCCCTGGGGCATCCTTTCAAACTAGAACAATCCCAGTGGACATATGAATGCCATCTTCTCTTTGTCAGCCTTGCTCATACCCACACCTCAAGTCCAGCACACTGAACCACTTTGCACCACTCAGGCAGGCCAGCATGTCCCCTATGGAATATGTACTGGTCGCGGACTGTACGCCTGTTCAGAGTCTGAAAGTCCACACACATCCATACCTTCCCATTCTTCTTCCTGGCCACAACTATTGGTGAAGTATAGGCGTTTCTGGACTCAGTGATGACCCCAGCTTCGTCCAACTTCCGCAGCTGCTGCCGAATGTCCTCCACTTCTGCAGGCGCCAGTTGCTGCGACCTTTGTCTGAATGGGGTGTCCTCTGTCACTTTGATGGTATGGCAAGTGCTCTTGGAAGAACCCGCGTCAGTAGCAAAGACATTTTTCACCTTCAATATCTTCTGTGAACCTCCAACCACCAGGTACCGGGTATCCTCAAAATTGAATGACTCGGGAGTCAACTTTCCCTTTTTCGGAAAGTGTTTCTCCCCGGCTTCTCTCACAGGGACACGAGACGTTACCTTCACCAGAAAGAGGTGCACCATTAGCATCCCCTGCCTGAGGATGACCTCCCTTTCCAAAGCGTTTCTGACCATCACTGTCATCCTGTTCACCTGTACAACTGAGGGATTCTGCAGTTCGGCTTCATCAGTAATCCAGGTAAGTATGACTCTTCTTCATGGTCTTCTGGAGTATCCACCAAGAGGGTCTTGGCATGAGGCATTCTGGGAAATTTGGAGTTTCCCATCACTCTCGCTACTTCCCCAGGCTGTAACACGACTGCTTTGACTGGGTGTGTCACACATTCCCTTGTTTATGCTCATCATCCAGCCCAGTGCGGCCATGGGTTCCTCAAATGCAGCTCAGATCACAGGGTGAATGGATAATGTTTTCAGGAAGCTGTCTCCAACTTTCTCCTTGCAGGCCCCCACTGGTCTCCTTACAGTAGGAGTATTTATCCCCACAAGAAATGAAGCTTCACCCTTCTCTACTGAGTCCGGACAAACCAACACTAATGTATCAAGAACCTCAGATATTCTCACACCTGCCTCTGAAAACTCCAGCTTCAATGACAAGTAATCATCATACAAATAGTCATCTGTACTAAGACTCCAGATCTCCGGTGCACTGAGTGGCGTCAATGGTAAATGCGTCAAATACCAGTTGTAAAACCTACAGTACAGCAGAGTAACCTGAGAGCTGGTGTCAAGTATGGCTCTAGTATAAATACTCTCAATTTGTTGTGATACACTGCGGCTTGGCCCCACTAAGCCCAGGAATTGGGTTTCTTGCTTTAAGGTGTTCTTTGATATATTGCTGGGAACTTGTTTTTCTCACCCCCAAGATGCTGCTTCCTCACTGGGTTTCACTGCTTGGTTACCCAGGGTTCTCACTCTCCAAGGGTTTTCCCATCCTTTACACTCAAGCCTGAAGTGTGTGTCTTCGCTACAGTTATAAAAGGCAATGCCAGTCGTTCCCCTTCTCGCGGGACCCCTTTCACTTGCAGCCCTCTGCTTAGTCCGTCCACTCAAGGGGTCTGACTCCCTGTCGGCTTTATCAAGTGGGGTGGCCACACCTGCCAATAATAACTGGGACATCTCAGTCCTAAAGTCTGCCATGAGCTTCTTTACCACTCCCCAGGGTGGGCGATCAGTGGTCACTGCAGCTAAGGGAGCTACTACCTAGGTTTGTACCCTGCTGATGGAGGCCTCCCACGCCTCCATTCGTTCTCCTCCTCTCGTACTTCTCTGATCAGGTCGAGAAATTGGGGGGGGAGTGCATCTTACAAGACATTCAGAGACAGCAAGCGATCACTTCCTGTGCCTGTGCACCTTTCACCACTTGGTCCATTCTTAACTGATTCACCTCAGGCGTTTGAAAGGTCCCTCTATGTCTCAAGCAACTCAGCTGCCTTTCTAGCTGAAAAATTCAGGTGGAAAGTTTCTCCCTATTCTCCTGAAACGTTCTGAAACCCTGTCATGAACTCCACTGGGCTTCCTGTTGCACCAAAAGCATTTTCTAGCACTTGCATGTAACCCGGGTTCTGTGTTTTTAAGGATCTCACTATGTCAGCAGCCGGCCCCCTTAGAGTGTCTACCAATCACTGTCTTTTTACATCATCAGAGCACTGTCACTCATCCAGCATCTGAGAGCACTAGTCTGAACTAAAACAAAGTCTTTGCCATTTTGTCAAAATTCTGCTCCATAATCATAACTATTCCTAATGCTTTAACGGTACTTAAAGTCCAAATTAACAATTCATTTGGACTACGAACGTCTTCCCCACTCAATACACACACATTCAGTACCGGTAACCCAGTGGATTTGTACCACCGCTCAACCCCTGCTGCATCCTTAACCACGTATCTTAATCACTTTACATGCATCTTAATCAGTAGTTTAACGCAGACTTAAACACACAACCCACCGGATCAATGCTCAAGGGCAATCACACAGTATTCAACAAAATTGATCAGGGGTGATACCTCCACAAATGAAACCCTGCTGGTTTCCTTGGCTGCGTAAGTCTAGGGAAGATGTACTCCAGTCCTGCCAAATCCGTGAGATTGAGACAGCTCTACCACCCCAAACCTCGGTTCGTGTGGATGCTGTGCAATTTGCAACCCTGTTACATATACCAAATGTAATCTAAGTTGCACTGTTGCAAAACACTCTACAGCATGAGAAAATGATTAAAACTAGTTACACTTAATGTTTTTGAGAAAAATGGAAATGCATGCTTTTTTTGTTCAAGTGGCACAAAGTTAGTCTGTGCACTTGTTATACAACTGCATATAACTTCAGATTTGAGTGTGACTATTATATAATTGCCTGTATTGTAATCGGGACCATAGGATTCTGTACACTTTTTGTTAATCATCTACATATAAGTTTTCAGTTTTAAATGCCAATATCATGTATTTTCTTTAGTTGGTTGGTTGTTCGTCCATCGTTGACGTCGATGAGAACCTCGACACCATTATGATGGTGTCGAGACTAGCGCGTGATTTGGATTTAAGTGAGGGAGAGTTGCGCAGCGTCAGCCTCACTCTCTCTTCCCAATTCCCATCTGGATCCAGTGGCAAGACAGAGTCTAGACGGCTGGAGATGGGACTAGGCGCAGTGGATGACCAGGACGTCTTCTGTGTCTTGTCCTGCTCTACACGTTCCACGACGCTTGCAGAGACCGCCTTCTTGACAGTTGGACCTTCCATAGGTCTCATCCGCTCAATCCGCCGGAGTCTGTCTTCATATGCTGGGATAGACAACTCCCTATCACACCGAGGGTTTGAGACCCGTCGGCTACCCTCACCTGGTTTAGCTGGCTTGTCGAAGCCGTTGCCCGGGGTGTGGCCGCTGTCGCATGCAAACAGCTACGGGGAGCCACAGGTGAGAGCTGAGTGCCAGGTGGGGACCAAAGGTGGACTAACCGCCCTGAAAAGGACGTGACATGTTCCCCCACCAGAGGTGCTACCCCTCCCTGACACCCCATACACCATTAGTAATCAGGATCAGAGGATATATGAAGCAAAGTTGTTCAGAACAAGTTACCAGAGAGCATTTTTCAGGGAAATTGCAATGTACTATATGTTTTTTGCGCTGGAAACACTCATTGAGCTTCTGTAATTTTATTCATATAACTGATACCAAAACACTCTACAGCATGAGATACATACAATAAAACTGTTTAAAACAAGTTAGCACTTAATGCTTTTAAGTTAAATCAAAATGTATACTTTTTGGCTCCCGAAACAGTGTTTTAGATTCTGTGCACTTTTTAGACCATAAGATCATCAGGCATTGGAGCAGAATTAGGCTATTTGGCCCATTGAGTCTGCTCTGCCATTTGAGCATGGCCAATCCATTTCCCTCTCAGCCCCATTCTCCTGTCTCCACCTTGTAACTATCAAGAATCTATCAACATCTGTCTTGAATATATTCAATGACCTGGCCTCCACAGCTGCCTGTGACAACACATTTTACTGACTCAGCACCCTCTGACTGAAGAAATTCGTCCTTGTCTCCATTCGAAATAGATGTCCCTCTAATTTCAGGTTGTGTCTTCTGATCCCAGACTCCCCAACTATAGGGAGCATCTTCTCCATATCCACTCTATCTAGGCCTTTTGACATTCGATTGGTTTCAGTGAGATCCCCCTCATTCTTCTAATTCCAGTGAGTATAGGCCCAGTGTAATCAAATGCTCCTCATATGATGAGCCTTTCAATCCTAAAATCATTTTTGTGAACCTCCTTTGAATCCTCTTAGATAAAGGCCCAAAACTGCTTACAATTCTGCAAGTGAGGCCTCACCAGAGCCTTAAAGCCTCAGCATAACATCCTTCTTTTTCTATTCTAGTCCCCTTGAAATGAATACTAATGTTGCATTGCCTTCCTTGCCACCGACTTAACCTTAAAGGAACCCTGCATGAGCACTTCCAAGTCCCCTTGCATCTCGGATTTTTGAATCTGTTCCTTGTTTAGAAAATAGTTTACACTTTTACTCCTTTTACCAAAGTGCATGACCATACGCTTCCTAAAACTTCATTACATCTGCCACTTCTTTACCCATTCTCCTATTTTGACAACTTCCTTCTCCAACGTCCCTGCTTCCTCAACACTACCTGCCACTCTGTTTTCGTATCATCTACAAAATTGATCACAAAGCCATCAATTCTGTCATCCTAATCATAAAGAGAAGGGGTCCCAATACCGATCCCTGTGGAAGACCAGTAGACATTGGCAGCCAACCAGAATAGGCCCCCTTCATTCCCATTCTTTGCATCCTGTGAATGTTCTATCCATGCTAGTATCTTTTCTGTTATACAATCTTGTTAAACAGCCTCATGTGTGGCACTTTGACAAAGGCCTTCTGAAAGTCCAGGTAAGCAACATCCAGTGACTGTCTATACTGCTTGTTAGTTCCTCAAAAAATTCCAGCTGATGTCAGTCAAGATTTCCCCTGAAGGAAACCATGCTGACTTCAGCCTACTTTATCATGTGCCTTCGATTACTTCAAAACTTCATCCTTAATAATGGACTCTCCCAACATCATCCCAACCACTGAATCCAAGCTAATTGGCCTATAATTTCTTTTCTCCTGTCTCCATCCACTTAGAGTGGAGTGATATTTGCAATTTTCCAGTCCTCTGGAACTATTCCAGAATCTAGTGGTTCTTGAAAGGTCTTTACTCCACAATCAGCAATCTCTTCAGGGGTGTTGGCCATCTGGTCCATGTGTATCTACCTTCAGACCTTTGAGCTTCCCAAGCACCTTCTCCTTGGTAATAGCATCTAAACTCACTTCTGCCCCAGTACTCTCAAATTTCTGGCATATTGCTGGTGTTTTCCACAGTGCAGACTGGCACAAGAATACTTGTGTTCATCTACTATTGTTTTGTCCCCTATTACTACCCCTCCAATATAATTTTTCAGCAGTTTGATATCCACTCCTGCCTCTTTTTTTCTTGCTCACTCTCTTGCTTTCGCTCTCTCATCTCTTGGTATCCTCTTTTGTATTATAAGCTAGCTTTTCTCTCCTGGTTCGTTTTTAGAAGCTTGCCAATCCTCTAACTTCCCTGTGTGCATGTGTGTGTATACTTGTATACACACACACAACACATTTGCCTTCCTCACCACTGACCTAACCTGCAAGTTAACCTTTAGGGAATCCTGCACCAGGACTCCCAAACCACTTTGCGCCTCTGTTTTCTGAGTTTTTTCCCTCTTTCTACCCATAACCGTACATTTCTCTGCACTATGAGGAGAAGATGGCGATGCGCCTGCGTGTGCGCAGCCCTCTGGTGAAAAATGATATTGTATCTGTTAAATAGAGGCCGTGGACAATTCTGATTTGATGGAGAATGTACGTGAAAGCACAAAGGAACATCTGGAGAAATTTCTGAAACGCCCGTTTGCTACTGTCGTTACTGTGTGGTCGGGAATCTTTCGGAGGATAAGCCTCAAAATCCCCGGCCTTGCCTGGTTTTGGCGACCGAGAGGGAGGACGAATCATTCGGACAGAGATGGTGCTCAGTATTCGGTGTCGGAGAGCTGATAAGAGCTCAAAGTTTTCAGATGACTCACAGTCGGATTGTGGTCGGGTATGGCAGGGAGAGTTTTTCTTCCTTCTCCCGTCTGCATGAGATGTGGGACATTTGAGAAACTTTGAACTTTTACTGTGCTCATGGACTTCTTCATCAAGTTGTGGTATTGTTGCACTGTGTAACTGTGTTATAATTATGTGGTTTTGTCAGTTTTTTCAGTCTTGGTCTGTCCTGTGTTTTGTGATATTACACCGGAGGAAATAATGTATCATTTCTTAATGCATGCATTACTAAATGACAATAAAAGAGGACTATGTGTCTTCATAATCTAAAAACTATATTCCATGTGCCCTTTCTTTGCGTATTCTTGTAATCTGTCCAAGTCCTTCTGCAGACTCCTCGTTTCCTGAACACTTTTCTCTACAGAAAAAGGTGTAGGAACAAGAGGCTGGTCAAGGACTACATCTGCAGCATGCTACCACCCACACGGGACCCCCTACATTCGTCTACCAACGCAACCGATTGACAGATGATGCAATAGCCACAGCTCTACACACTGTCCTTGGACATCTGGAGAAGAAGGATGCTTATGTGAGAGTGCTGTTTTTGGTCTACAGTTCAGCATTCAACAGCATATTTCACTCCAGGTTCGACGAGAAGCTCAGAGACCTCTGCCTTCACCCTGCCATGTGTAGCTGGATCCTGGACTTCTGTCAGATCATCGGCAGGTGTTGAGAGTGGGCTCCCTCACCTCTGCCCCTCTGACCCTCAACACAGAGCCCCCCAGGGCTGGGTCCTCCTTTACTAAATGTCGCAAAAACCAAGGAGCTGGTTGTGGACTACAGGAGGAATGGAGATAGACTAACCCGTATTGACATCAATGCATTTGGGGTTGAGAGGGTGAAGAGCTTCAAGTTCCTCAGCATATACATCACTGAGTATCTCGTGGTCTGTACGTACCGGCTGTGTGATGAAAAAGGCACAACAGCGCCTCTTTCACCGCAGACTGTTGAAAAAGTTCGGTATGGGCCCCCAAATCCTAATAACTTCCTACAGGGGCACAATGAGAACATCCTGACTGGCTGCATTACTGCCTGGTATGGGAACTGTAGTCCCCTCAATCGGAGGATTCTGCAGAGAGTGGTTCGGACAGCCCAGCAGATCTGTAGATGTGGACTTCCCACTATTCAGGACATTGACAAAGATGTGTGTAAAAGGGGTTGAAGGATCATTGGGGACCCGAGTCACCCCAACCACAAACAGTTCCAGCTGCTACCATCCGGGAAATGGTACCACAGCATAAAGGCCAGGACCAACAGAATCCGGGACAGCTTCTTCCACTAGACCATCAGACTGATTAATTCACACTGATACAATTCTATTTCTATGTTATATTGACTGTTCTGTTGTACATTTGTATTTATTGTAAGTTACTATAATTGCCCTTTGCACATTTAGACGGAGATGTAACGTAGAGATTTTTACTCCTCATGTATATGAAGGATGTAAGAAATAAAATCAATTCAATTCACTAGAGAGACTACCAGGTTCCATGAATTCCCACATCCTGCATGCACTGTGCAATGGGCAACCAAGACCAAATCTTCTCACCTGTTTCTTTGACCTAAGCTTCTTGAGTCAAAGCCTGATGTTTCTGGTCTACTCCCAACAATGGCCTGCCCTCCCTTGCCCCTTCTGTACTTTTATTTAATTCACAGTGCTCTGCCCCTGATGCTGATTGGACCTCTGGAATGTCTGAACACCCACAAAGCTCTCCTTTTATACTAGCTTTGCTGTCCTGCAAGTAACCTCCTTCAAGTGCTCTGCTCCCAACACTGATTGGACCTCTGGAGTATAATCATGGATAAATCATAAACCTTTCTCTCCCCCCCCCCCCACCCTCTTAATGGGAAAAAATCTCCTTCATCCTTGTCTTTGTGCTTTACATCAGTTCCTCCTTTTGACATATTTCTTTCTGGAGCGAAGTTCTTGCTTTCTAAGGTGCTCACCACTGAAGGAAATTATGTCTCAGTTAATTCAAACCTCCTTTCCAGAATAAACCTTGTTTCCAGAATAAAAAGCAAATACACTGAACCTATTGGAAAATGTTTCTTAACTATATCCTAGCTACATCTTTACATTCCTCCTGTAATATTGTGACCACTAGTATTCAGTTCTACCCTAATTGCATTGAATGACTTTGCGCATAAGACAATTTTTTGACATTTCAATTGCCACCTGATCTATTACCTTTCAATGAAGTACCCTACTCCTATTTTCTGTTAATTGTGTATCCCTTGCCTGCCCTTCTCAAGTACATTACCTTGCACTTCAATAGATTGTATTCTACTTAATTTTCCTTTTTATTCAGGCGGTTTATATCTCCATGCAATCTACAACTTTTTCCTCATTATCAATCAGATGGCCAGCATTTTTGTAGTGTACATCACCTCACCAAAAGTTAAGGACATAGTACTGAGCTCCGCAGAATCTCATAAGTGATTCCCTGGCAGCTGTGGTAATAATAACCCATGCCTTGATATCTCACTTCTTACCACTGCATCAATTTATTCTGTTTTTGTGACCAGTCTTCATGTGAGAGCTTAACAAAAACCTTAAGACCATATAAACAACATCCCATTTAATTATTTCAAACTCTTTCTTAAAAAAAAAATGATGCTCAACATTTCAATGCTATCTGGGTGCAGCAATAAATGTGAACTTTGAAGAGGTTTAGAGAAAGTTTTTTTAAAAATTGCAGCTTTTGTAATCTTGTGATTACATTGGTATCTCATAAATTTTTGAGATGCAGTTAACAAAAACATTGTGTGATAGAGCAAGACCTTGACTGTGTATATTTAAGATTTGATGAGTAAAAATATGATGAGTATAACCAGCTAAAATCAAGTGAGTCCCTAGAGGAATATAGAGGTTGTAGGAAAGTACCAAAGGATGAAATTAAGGTTTAAAAAAGAGGCTATGGAATATCTTTGGCCGATAACATTAAGAAGTCATTTTGTAAGTATGTTTGTATGTTAGGAGCAAGTTGGTAACCAGTGAAAAGCTGTGACACCTTCAGGACCAAAAGGGTTATGTGTATGGAGTGAGTAGCCCCTAAATGAATATTTATCCGTATTCATGATGGCAAAGGAAATTTAGTGTAGTGAGTTCAAGGAGGGGTATGTCTTCTGGAGCATATCACTATTAAGAAGGTGGAGCTATGAATGTCTTGAAATATATAATGATGGATAAATCCTCGAGGCTGGATAAGATCTACCCCAGAGCGCTATGGGGACAACTAGGGCCCTGATTAACGTTTTTGCAGCTTTGTTAGCCGAAGGATGGAAGGTGGCTAATATTCTTTTATTTGAGAAAGGCATCAGGGATAAGCCAAATAGCTACAAGCCAGTGAGCCTTACATCAGTGATGGGGAAATTATTGAATAAAATTCTATGGGATAAGATTTGGTTATACAATGTATTCTAGTTAATTGGGGCACATTGGGATCAGTACATTTTGGCCCAATTAAACAGCTGCCCCATTTTGGCTTGAGCAGCTCCAAAGGTTCATGAAAATAGTTAAAAAGGCATAAAAAGACAAACTACTGTTTAACTAAGGAACAATTTATGTATTTAAATGAAATACAGAGCAAGTTAGAACACTACCAATATTAGTTCCTAATTGTATCAACTGGTCCAGTGTATGCTGCCTGTTCTTTTGGTTGATGGTAAATTAACAAAATCGGTAGATAATGGACTGCAGTCACACAATGCTTTTGTTGATTGCATACTTCAACTTTTCATTTTCATTGTAACTCTCAAGATGATTGTCAATACCTTAATTCTTCATAATTCCTAACTTGTTGAAGTAGTGAAATAATTTCATTTCCACGCGCCTGTTTCTGGCATCACTAAGCTGAATGCTTGAAACCACGGTGAGCAAAACAGTTCCAAATTGTCTTACTGTTTATCTTGCACCACCTATCAGTGACAAGAATCACTGCTTTTTGAACACAAACTGTTGCTATTTTAAAACTTCGTCTAAGTATAGTGTAGTGTCTAACAGTCACAAAAGTGACCACAACAGATGCAGTTAGAAACTGATTGGCAACAATGTCCTGTTCTAATTAAGCGGTATAGTGTCCCAAATACACCAAGGGAATCCTGTTTTTTTTTCCTCAGTTAATATTTGTTATTTAAAAGTTGTCCAAATTATGCAGCTGCTCTGATTAACTGATGGCACAACGAACAGAATTCACTATTTGGAAAGGTAGGGATTGACCATGGACCCTCGGTTAAAGGTAAGGCTCCATGGCATAAAAAATGTTTGGGAACTAGTCTAGGGAAAGTTAGCATGGCTATGTGTGGGAAAGATCCTGTTGTGCTAATTTGATTGAGCTTAGTCAGATATTTGACAAGGTCTTACATGATAAGCTGGTCCAGAAGGCATATGGTATCCAAGGAAAGATGGTTGATTAGATGCAAAGTTGGCTTTGCAATGGATGGCGGCAGGTAGCAGTGGACGACGTTTTACAGATTGGAAGTATGACTAATGATGTACTGCATAGATTAAGAATGCACATGCTGATGTTTTTTCCCCTGCAGTCAAACGTCCCCCTTATCATTGACCTTTTGTGATCCTTACAGCCTCATTCCACCTCTTTCACTTCTTTGACTGTTCTTTCTATGTATTGAATACCTCATCCTTGGTCACACTTCTGCCATGTCTCAATATATCAGTATGCTTAAATACACTACTATTCATTTGCCTTTTATTCAAATGCAGTGCATTTTGGCACAGGATATTTTTGTAATATTGATGGTCCTCTGTTTATTTTCTGCATTATGGTCCTCTTAATTTTGTTTGCCTTAAGCCATAGAGGGCTGGCTGGTGGTGTAGTGGCATCAGCACTGGACTTGAAGGCAGATGGTTCTGAGTTCAAACCCAGCTGGGTCCCAACCTGGGCAGCGGCAGTATCTGTGCAGAAGAAAGGCTTGGCAATCTACTTCAGTATCTTGCCATGAAAACCTATGGTCCATGAGGTCACGAAGAGTCGGACTTAACGACTGAACAAAAAAAATGCCCTTCAAATCAACTCTCACCATTCCATCTTAGCTGATTTATTGTCTTTCTCGTTCCCATTCTCCTTCCTTCTCCCAATAACCTTTGATATTCTTACTAATGAAGTACCTATTTTATTGAGGCTGTGGCCCCTATTCCTAGACTTCACCACTATAGAAAACATCCTCTCCACATCCAGCCTATTTAGGCCTTTCAATATTCGATAAGTTTCAGTAAGATCCCCACCTCATTCTTCTAAATTCCAGCGAGTACAGGCCCAGAGCTATTAAATGTTCCTCAACCCTTTCATTTCCAGGATCATTCTCGTGAACCAGTTCCTTTCCTGTAGTACCATGGACTCTTATCTTTTTAAGCAGCCTCATGTGTGGCACTCTGAAAATTCAAATAAATAACATCCACTGGCTCTCTGGCTATTTGCCTGTTTCCTTAAGAATTCAAACAGATTTGTCCAGTAAGATTTTTCATGCTAACTTTGGTCTTTTTTATCATGTGCCTTCAATTACCTCAACCTCATCCTTAATGGATTTCAACATCTTCCTAGCCACTGAAGTCAGGTTAACTGGCTTATAATTTTCTGTCCTTTGCCTCCCTCCCTTTTTAGACTTCCAACTTGCACCTTGTAAGGCATGAAAATGCCCAACGCAGGCCTTTCATGGTCTGAGTCGATGTTCCCTCCCTCCCTCCCTTCTTAGAGTGGAGTGACATTTGCAATTTTCCAGCCACTGGAACCGTTCCAGAGTCCAGTGATTCTTGAAAGATGGCTACCAATGCATCCCAATCTGTTCAGACATCTAGGAATCCATCTGGTCCAGGTGACTTATCTACCTTCAAATCCTGTAGCTTCCCAAGCACATTTTCCATAGGAATAGCACTTCTGCTCCCTAGTGCTCTCAAATTTCTGACATACTGCTGATTGTCTTCGACAGTAACGACTGATGCAAAATACTTATTGAGTTCGTCTGCCTTTTCTTCGTTCACCTCTCCAGTGTCATTTTCCAGCTGTCCAATATCTACTATCAGCTCTCATTTACTCTTGTATATCTGAAAAAACTCTTGACATTCTGTTTTATTGGCTAGCTCACGGTCAGTCTGATCCATCACCCTTTTCCGGAAGTTAAATTCTATCCCTTTCTAAACTTTTTATTTATTCTGAAGACTTTCTTAACTTCTGCATTTTCCTTTTCTTTTACTTTATTCTCACTTTTCCGAACTACTGAACCTACTATTTAGTTTAAAGACACTCTTCAACCAGTCCCACTACATACCATGGAGTGTAGCAGTTAGTGTGACGCTATTACAGCTCGGGTCATTGGAGTTTGGCGTCCTCTGAAAGTTTGTAAGTTCTTTCCCATGTGTGCTTCTTAATTCAACCTCTTGAGCCAGAGCCTGAAACTAGCCACTAACTCCCCATTGACAATGACTGCTCTGCTTAATCCTAACTTTAATTGAACTTTGCCAAAAGCCTAATAGTTTGAACTGGGTATGTTTGGTATGTTTACCCCAGGCATATTTGTTTCAGATGGATCTTTGTCTGTGTTGTTGATCATTCATCACCCTGGAATTCATTTTAGATTGTTTGGGAGGTGACAGTATGAATGACTAGAGGAGCAAACTATTTATAGATTGGATGCAGCAAGTGTTTTCTTTCAATGAGTGAAAACATGGATCAGTGTGTGGACCCAGAGTAGTGTTCTGTTTAAATCAAGAATTGGTTTAGTTATTAACTATTTAACAATTTGTCTCAAACCATTTAGGAGTTATTGTCATTGGCAAAGAGGAAACGAAGTGAGCCAGAACAACAAGAACAACAGGCAAGCAAGCCATCAGCATCATCAGATTCAGAAACCTCAGACAGTGGTGATGAGGTAAGCTATGCTAACTGTTAAGATACGAGCCTAATTATCTGCATATATTAGCACATATTTGCTATGAATATTTGTGTATATATATTAATGTTTATAGTATGTATAAAAATTAGGGTGTTCATCTAATCTTTTTAAGAAGGGCAGCAGTAAGTATTGGTTTATTATGTTATGTGTACTGAAATCCAGTGTGGATCATGACATGCATAAACACAAGTGAATATTGCAGAGTAGTGTTGTAGTTGGAGAGAAAACACCATGCAGGTAGACAAAGACAAAGAGCAGGGTCATGATGAGGTTCAGGCTTTTGTAACTTCTGCCTGATGGGAGGTACGGGGAGAAGGGGAACTGTGGGGTGGGTGAGACCTTTGATTATGTTGGCTGCTTTACTAAGACAGTGAGAAGTGCAGCAATTATCTGTGAAGGGAAGTCTAGATTTTGTGATGTTATGGCCTGTGTTCAGAACTCTAATTCTTGTAGTCTTGGGCAGAGCAGTTGCCCTACCACACCATGATGCATCTGAATAGGATGCTGTCTAAGGTGCATCTTGTAAAAATTGGCTAGGGTCATTGGGGACATGCTGAATTTCTTTAACTTTCTGAGCAAGTAGAAGTTTGGCCATAGCATCTGTTTGGCCACAGAATGAACTAAAGAACTTGCAGTGAGCCTTGTATAAATTATGGGGAAGTTACTGGAAGGGATTTTGAGAAACGGGACTTATTTTCAATTGTAAAGGCATTGACTGATATAGGTAATTCTGTCTCCCAAGGTGATCATGTGGATTGGCATGGGCAGGACAGTAGCTGTGGTCTATTTGGATTTTAGTAAGGTCCTTTACAAGGTAACCCATGGTAGCCTGGGCTGGAAGGGATCTATCTTAAAGTGGAATCTGAATAAAACTCGGGAGACCAGCTGCTTATAGTTACCACAGTTTATTGCGCACTCTCCTGCAGGAGTTTGAGACCCAGTTGTCAAAGGGAAGGCACATAAGTACTGCCACCATTGAACAAGTGGGCCTGCCCCCTGACGTTACAGCCGTATATTTATACATAGTAATACATTACTGTTGCAAGATGTTATTTGAACTGGTACTCCAAGTCTGTTGGTGCGAAACTTAGTTACAGATAAGAGAGTCCGCTAGATCATGGTTTAATTACAGATGGATGTGCTGTCCAGTCCTTATCAGTTATTCCCTTTGCTAGGTCCTGACTTAATTACAGATGGATGTTCATTCTTGTCTTTATCGGTGACCCCTCCTCCCCTAGTCAAACGAGGGTACAATGTATAATGTTATCAAACTCTCAATGTTTCTCTACAAGCCGGGGAGAACTGTTAATGAGCCTGTCTTAGCTGGCTTCTGAAGGCAGAGTTTACTTCAGTTCAAAAATTCCTATTCAGTCCCAATTATTCTTTTAGCCAGAGGTTACATAGGTTCAAAATGATTTTTTTTAAATATCCCCAATTCTTCATCTAAGGTGAGCTAGTCAATTGCATACATTATTGGCATGATGGGGGGAAAGCAAAGGTGAGCAGACAGGTAGTGCAGAGCACCCCTGTAGCCATTCCCCTGAATAATAAGTTTACCGTCCTGGATACTGTTGGCAGGGACGACCGACCAGGTGTGAGCCATGGTGGCAGGGCCTCCGGCACTGAGTCTGACCCAGTGGTGCAGAAGCATGGGATGGAGAAGAGGAGAGCTGTCGTCTTTGGAGACTCTATAGTCAGGGGAGCAGACAGGAGATTTTGTGGACGTGAGAAGGACACCCGGAAGGTTTGTTGCCCCCTGGGTGCCAGGGTCCGGGATGTCTCTGACGGGGTGCGCGACATCCTGGTACGAGAGGGAAAGCAACCAGAAGTCGTGATACATGTTGGGACTAACGACATAGGCAGGAAGAGGGATGAGGTCCTGAAGTGTGAGTTTCGGGAACTAGGCAGAAGGCTGAAGAACAGGACCTTAAGGGTGGCATTCCTCAGAATTGCTGCCATTGCTACGTGACAGTGATGGTAAGAATTGGAGGAGATGACAGTTGAATGTGTGGCTGAGGAGTTGGTGCAGGGAGCAGGGTTTTAGATTTTTGGATCATTGGGATCTCTTCTGGGGAAGGTGGGACCTGTACAGATTGGATGGGTTGCACCTGAACTCGTGGGGGAGCAATATCCTTGCAGGTAGGTTTGCTGGCATGGTTCGGGAGGGTTTAAACTAATTTGCAAGGGGGATGGGACCCAGAGCGATAGAGCAGTGAAGGAAGTGCATGGAGTAAAGCCAGATCTTAACATCTAGAGAGGTTTTGAGGAAAGAGAAGCAGAATAAACAGTGTAAAGACAGTAAGGTAGAAGGGCTGAAATGTTTGTACCTCAATGCAAGAAGCATCAGGAACAAAGGTGATGAACTGAGAGCTTGGATGCATACATGGAATTATGATGTAGTGGCCATTACAGAGACTTGGCTGGCACCAGGGCAGGAATGGATTCTCAATATTCCTGGATTTCAGTGCTTTAAAAGGGATAGAGAGGGCGGAAAAAGGAGGAGGGGTGGCGTTACTGGTCAGGGATACTATTACAGCTACAGAAAGGGTAGGTAATGTAGCAGGATCCTCTTTTGAGTCAGTATGGGTGGAAGTCAGGAACAGGAAGGGAGCAGTTACTCTATTGGGGGTATTCTGTAGGCCACGTGGTAGCAGCAGAGATACAGAGAAGCAGATTGGGAGGCAGATTTTGGAAAGGTGCAAAAATAACAGGGTTGTTTTAGCTTCCCTAATATTAATTGGCACCTGATTAGTTCCAAGGGTTTAGATGGGGCAGAGTTTGTTAAGTGTGGCCAGGACAGATTCCTGTCACGGTATGTGGACAGGCCGACTAGGGGGAATGCCATACTAGATCTAATACTAGGTAATGAACCGGGTCAGGTCACAGATCTCTCAGTGAGTGAGCATGTGGGGGACAGTGACCACCGCTCCCTGGCCTTTAACATTATCATGGAAAAGGATAGAATCAGAGAGGACAGGAAAATTTTTAATTGGGGAAGGGCAAATTATGAGGCTATAAGGCTAGAACTTGCGGGTGTGAATTGGGATGATGTTTTTGCAGGGAAATGTACTATGGACATGTGGTCAATGTTTAGAAATCTCTTGCAGGATGTTGGGGATAAATTTGTCCCGGTGAGGAAGATAAAGAATGGTAGGGTGAAGGAACCATGGGTGACAAGTGAGGTGGAAGATCTAGTCAGGTGGAAGAAGGCAGCATACATGAGGTTTAGGAAGCAGGGATCAGATGGGTCTGTTGAGGAATATAGGGAAGCAAGAAAGGAGCTGAAGAAGGGGCTGAGAAGAGTAAGAAGGGGGCATGAGAAGGCCTTGGTGAGTAGGGTAAAGGAAAACCCCAAGGCATTCTTCAATTATGTGAAAAAAATGGATGACAGGAGTGAAGGTAGGACCGATTAGATATAATGGTGGGAAGATGTGCCTGGAGGCTGTGCAAGTGAGCGAGGTCCTCAATGAATACTTCTCTTCGGTGTTCACCAATGAGAGGGAACTTGATGATGGTGAGGACAATATGAGTGAGGTTGATGTTCTGGAGCATGTTGATATTAAGGGAGAGGAGGTGTTGGAGTTGTTAAAATACATTAGGACGGATTAGTCCCCGAGGCCTGACAGAATATTCCCCAGGCTGCTCCACGAGGTGAGGAAAGAGATTGCTGAGCCTCTGGCTAGGATCTTTATGTCCTCATTGTCCACGAGAATGGTACCGGAGGATTGGAGGGAGGTGAATGTTGTCCCGTTGTTCAAAAAAGGTAGTAAGGATAGTCCGGGTAATTATAGACCAGTGAGCCTTACGCCTGTGGTGGGAAAGCTGTTGGAAAAAGGTTCTTAGAGATAGGATCTCTGGGCATTTAGAGATTCATGGCCTGATCGGGGCAGATGAAGGGCAGATCGTGTCTAACAAGCCTGATAGAGTTCTTTGAGGAGGTGACCAGGCATATAGATGAGGGTAGTGCAGTGGATGTGATCTATATGGATTTTAGCAAGGTTTTTGACAAGGGTCCACACGGTAGGCTTATTCAGAAAGTCAGAAGGCATGGGATCCAGGGAAATTTGGCCAGGTGGATTCAGAATTGGCTTGCCTGCAGAAGGCAGAGGGTGGTGGTGGAGGGAGTACATTCAGATTGGAGGATTGTGACTGGTGGTATCCCACAAGGATCTGTTCTGGGATCTCTACTTCTCGTGATTTTTATTAACGACCTGGATGTGGGGGTAGAAGGGTGGGTTGGCAAGTTTGCAGACAACACAAAGGTTGGTGGTGTTGTAGATAGTGTAGAGGATTGTTGAAGATTGCAGAGAGACATTGATAGGATGCAGAAGTGGGCTGAGAAGTGGCAGATGGAGTTCAACCCAGAGAAGTGTGAGGTGGTACACTTTGGAAGGACAAACTCCAAGGCAGAGTACAAAGTAAATGGCAGGATACTTGATAATGTGGAGGAGCAGAGGGATCTCAGGGTACATATCCACAGATCCCTGAAATTTGCCTCACAGGTGGATAGGGTAGTTAAGAAAGCTTATAGAAACATAGAAAATAGGTGCAGGAGTAGGCCATTCGGCCCTTCGAGCCTGCACCGCCATTTATTATGATCATGGCTGATCATCCAACTCAGAACCCCGCCCCAGCCTTCCCTCCATACCCCCTGACCCCCATAGCCACAAGGGCCATATCTAACTCCCTCTTAAACATAGCCAATGAACTGGCCTCAACAGTTTGCTGTGGCAGAGAATTCCACAGATTCACCACTCTCTGTGTGAAGAAGTTTTTCCTAATCTTGGTCCTAAAAGGCTTCCCTCTATCCTCAAACTGTGACCCCTCGTTCTGGACTTCCCCAACATCGGGAACAATCTTCCTGCATCTAGCCTGTCCAATCCCTTTAGGATTTTATATGTTTCAATAAGATCCCCCCTCAATCTTCTAAATTCCAACGAGTACAAGCCCAGTTCATCCAGTCTTTCTTCATATGAAAGTCCTGCCATCCCAGGAATCAATCTGGTGAACCTTCTTTGTACTCCCTCTATGGCAAAGATGTCTTTCCTCAGATTAGGGGACCAAAACTGCACACAATACTCCAGGTGTGGTCTCACCAAGGCCTTGTACAACTGCAGTAGTACCTCCCTGCTCCTGTACTCGAATCCTCTCGCTATAAATGCCAGCATACCATTCGCCTTTTTCACAGCCTGCTGTACCTGCATGCCCACTTTCAATAACTGGTGTATAATGACACCCAGGTCTCGTTGCACCTCCCCTTTTCCTAATCGGCCACCATTCAGATAATAATGTTTTCCTATTTTTGCCACCAAAGTGGATAACTTCACATTTATCCACATTAAATTGCATCTGCCATGAGTTTGCCCACTCACCCAACCTATCCAAGTCACCCTGCATCCTCTTAGCATCCTCCTCACTGCTAACACTGCCACCCAGCTTCGTGTCATCCGCAAACTTGGAGATGCTGCATTTAATTCCCTCATCCAAGTCATTAATATATATTGTAAACAACTGGGGTCCCAGCACTGAGCCTTGTGGTACCCCACTAGTCACCGCCTGCCATTCTGAAAAGGTCCCGTTTATTCCCACTCTTTGCTTCCTGTCTGCTAACCAATTCTCCACCCACACCAATACCTTACCCCCAATACCGTGTGCTTTAAGTTTGCACACTAATCTCCTGTGTGGGACCTTGTCAAAAGCCTTTTGAAAATCCAAATATACCACATCCACTGGTTCTCCCCTATCCACTCTACTAGTTACATCCTCAAAAAATTCTAGGAGATTCGTCAGACTTTGGGGTGTTAGCTTTCATAAGTCGAGGAATAGAGTTTAAGAGTCGCGATGTAATGATGCAACTCCATAAAACTCTGGTTCAGCCGCACTTGGAGTACTGTGTCCAGTTCTGGTCGCCTCACTATAGGAAAGATGTGGAAGCATTGGAAAGGGTACAGAGGAGATTTACCAGGATGCTGCCTGGTTTAGAGAGTATACATTATGATCAGAGATTACGGGAGCTGGGGCTTTACTCTTTGGAGAGAAGGAGGATGAGAGGAGACATGATAGAGGTGTACAAGATAATAAGAGGAATAGATAGAGTGGATAGCCAGTGCCTCATCCCCAGGGCACCAATGCTCAATAGAAGAGGACATGGCTTTAAGGTAAGGGGTGGGAAGTTCAAGGGGGATATTAGAGGAAGGCTTTTTACTCGGAGAGTGGTTGGTGCGACAGGTATATGGAGGAATTTAAGGTGGGGGCTTATATGGGAGGCAGGGTTTGAGGGTCGGCACAACATTGTGGGCTGAAGGGCCTGTACTGTGCTGTACTTTTCTATGTTCTATGTTCTATGGATGGAGATGGAGGTTGGTACTGACAGGTTATTTTTCAGGCTATGGTCTCTGCTGCAGGTATCCAGATCCCTTGTCATTTGGCTTGTCCATTAGTGATTTGGATTTGAATGTGGATGGTATGGTAATTTCCAACTAGCATCAAAATTGGTGTTACAGTGAACAATGAAGGAATGTATCTTTGATTACAACAGCGAAAGTGTGCAAAAGAATGCAGGTGAATTTTAACTGTGCCAAGTGATGCATTTTGGGAATTTAACTCAAGGTGGGACATGCAGTGTCTAACAGGACTCTGGGGAGTGTAGTAGAATCAGAAAGCAAGGGGCACCAATACACAAGTTCCTAGTTATTGTGACAAAGGCTGATGTTATGAAGGAGTATACTTGCATTTGTCTGAGTACAACACGGTGGAACAGCTGTCCAAAAGGGTGGAATCGCATTTGGAGTGTTGTGCATTTTTTTGGTGCTTGCATTACTGGAAAGACTTGATTAAGCCAGGACGGCTGTAGAGAGAGAAAAAAAATCACTATGATGTTGCCTGGACTAGACTACTATTACTACGTCGACTCAGGCCTAGGGGGCCGGCGTTGGGCACGATGACGGATTCTCCACTTCTCCCTCTCCCTCATCAGTGTGTTCAGTTCATCTACATTAGCCGCGCCGCTGTCTTCTCAGAGCATGTTGACCATAGTTTTGGGAGGGCGCCCAGGGTTCATCCTCCCGTGCTTGGTCTCCCATATGATGACTAGGCTGGCAGGTAGCTCGGGGTGGCGTAGTCAGTGCCCCGCTAGTTGCAGTCTTCTCGCCTCAATTTTAGTGGTGAGCATCGATAGGTCGTCATAGAGCTCGACGTTCGTCATGTGCTGTTGCCGACACACATCAAGAGCCATCCGAAGCATTCGTGTATAGCAACCATCTAGAGACTTTTGCATAGTCTTGGTGAGTGTCCACATCTTGCATCCGTACTTGAGAATGGACTCTACGACTGCTATGAAAATCCTCTTCTTAAGCCCTCTGGTCAGGTTCGACTTCCAGATTTCCTTCATGTCGTTCATAGCCCTCCACGCCAGCGCCTTCCGTATCTTTATGTCCTTCTTCGAACTCATCATTCTTGACCCAAGGTACTTGTCGTCAAAGACATTCTTTACGGTCTTGAGAGTACCTTTGTCGCAGTTAAACGCCATGTACTCTGTCTTTTTAACGTTTAGGCGAAGTCCAACTTTATTGCACTCAATTTCCACTTTTGTCAGTAGCGGCTGTGCTGCCTCCATCTGGTCAGAGAGCAGGACTATGTCATCTGCAAAATCGAGATCTGTGAGTGTAACTGGTCTGACCCTTTTGGTTCGTCCTGGTCTTATGGTAAAGCCAAGCTTGTCATGATCTTTGGTAGCTTGTCGCAGAGCGTAATCAAGGACAATTATAAAGATGTAGGATGCCAGAGTGTCTCCTTGCAGCACACCAGCTAGGAGCTCGAACACTGCTCTCTCTCCGTCTGGTGATCCAACTTTTGCTATGGTTTTGGTATAGCTGCTCTCAGTAGATGGTCTGGCACTCTGTAAGCTTTCAGGATCTTCAACATTTTACCTCGGTGAATGGAGTCAAAAGCTTTGCGAAAATCGATGTAAGTAAGCACGGCTGGTAGGTTGTTCTTCTTGACTTCCTCGATGATCCTGTGGAGAGCAAGTATTTGCATTACTGTTGTGTGCTTCTGCCGAAAACCATTCTGATTGAATCTTAGCTTAGGGTCAATGGCGGTGCGAATCCTGTTCAAGATCATCTGATTGTATAACTTTGCTAAGATGCAGGTCGAGCTGATACTGCGGTAGTTATCTGTCTTTGTGAGGGATCCAGACTTGGGGACTAGGATAATGTTTGAGAGTGGCCACTGTTCTGGTTTGTCGCCTTTCATCAGTGCTGTATTACACATGTCCAGCAAGATGTCGTCCAGGTCACAGTTCTTTAGGACATCTGGTGGTATCCCATCTGGTCTAGCGCTCCTGCCCTGTTTGAGTGCATATTTGGCCGCTTTCAGTTTCTCAATGGTGAATGGGCTGTCATCGATGTCGACTTGAGTTAGTATCGTGGGTATGTCCTCTTTTGTGATCGTTGGAGGGCTTCCCAGCAGGTTCTTAAAGTGGGTAAACCATGCCTGGGCATGGTCCTCTGCTGTTTTACCACTTATTTGACCTGATGGGGACTTCTTCTGTCTCCTGATCTCATTGACTAGGCGCCATGCTTCTCCATGCAGCATGTCTTCATTGGCAGCCTCTATCTCTTGTTACGTACCCCGTAACTGGGTTGCCAAACCAGCAGAAATGGATCACTCAGTTGGAGTCTGGATTACTAGAACTAAGAAAGTTTTATTAAAGAAACAAGCAACACAGTACTCTAATCAAAAGGATAATGAATGCAACAGTTCAGCAATGATAAACATACATGTACACAGAATTCAGATAACAGGATCAATCAAGCGCTATCTTTGTCTAGGGGTAAATGACCAGTTTCAAAGTGACGCAAAGTTCAGTTCAATTTAGTTCAGTTCAGTTCGCGGTAACTGCTGCCGTGGGAGATGGACAGTGTGGGGGAAGGAGAGAGAGAGAGCAAAAACGAATGAATATTCAAGGCTTCCACACAGACCTTCGCAGTCAGCTTTCGGGCGAGTCCTTTGTGATGTCATCTGAGGTCACCGACCGTGACCCCTCCGTTTCCAGATACGATCGTTTCTCTGCAGTGAACCCAGCACCCAGGCAAGGGTGGACACATACCAGGTTCCCGTTGATCGTGCCTTTCCACCCTGTGCGTCTATGGCCCGGTACTTCCCACCAACTTGTGAGAGACGCACCGCTTCCAGGGTCTCGTTACCTCGTGGTGTTGTGTGTGTCCTGCCTTAGCGAACCTGTCCCTTTTTATCCCCCTGCTGGGGTATCGCCTGTCCATCACTTCAAACGGTTCAGGGTTCAAAGGGGGAGCCGACCTTGACAGCTCTCCTTCCTTCATTAACATCTCCAAATGTTGCTCCATTGTTTTCCTTATCTCTCTCTCTCCTGAAGACAGGTGGCAGACCAACTGCTGATTCCACTGCTGCCAGCCCAGGCCAGCTACATCTTAATCTATGTGTATTCTTGTCACACTCTCTAATCCTCTCAGCTCGTTCCTCTTCCTTCAGTCGGTCGTAGGTGGCAGAGATTCTTCTTTGCTGTCTTGAACTTGACTCTTAGCTCTTCTGTTTCGCTCCTTCTAAGTTCGGCATGACAAGCATTGGCCACACTTCTTGCTGCGATGACGTCAGGATGTTTCGAGATCCAGCTCTTCTTGATTCGCTTCACAGTGAGCGTCTATGAGCCGTTGATAGCGGTGTGACAAGAATACACATAGATTAAGATGTAGCTGTCCTGTGCTGGCACCAGTGGGATCAGCAGTTGGTCTGCCACCTGTCTTCAGGAGAGAGAGAGATAAGGAAAACAATGGAGCAGCATTTGGAGATGTTAATGAAGGGGAAGGAGAGCTGTCAAGATCGGCTCCCCCTTTGAACCCTGAACTGTTTGAAGTGATGGACAGGCGATACCCCAGCAGGGGGATAAAAAGGGACAGGTTCGCTAAGGCAGGACACACACACGACACCCGAGGTAACGAGACCCTGGAAGCGGTGCGCCTCTCACAAGTCGGTGGGAAGCTTTTGGACGACTGATCGCGGGATCAAGCCATAGACGCTCAGGGTGGAAAGGCACGATCGGCGGGAACCTGGTGTGTGTCCACCCTTGCCTGGGTGCTGGGTTCACCGCAGAGAAACGATCGTATCTGGAAACGTAGGGGTCACGGTCAGTGACCTCAGATGACATCACAAAGGACTCGCCCGAAAGCTGACTGCGAAGGTCTGTGTGGAAGCCTTGAGTATTCATTCGTTTTTGCTCTCTCTTTCCTTCCCCCCCACACTGTCCATCTCCCACGGCAGCGATTACTGCGAACTGAACTGAACTAAATTGAACTGAACTTTGCGTCACTTTGAAACTGGTCATTTACCCCCAGACAACGATAGAGCTTGATTGATCCTGTTATCTGAATTCTGTGTACATGTATGTTTATCATTGCTGAACTGTTGCATTCATTATCCTTTTGATTAGAGTACTGTGTTGCTTGTTTCTTTAATAAAACTTCCTTAGTTCTAGTAATCCAGACTCCAACTGAGTGATCCATTTCTGCTTGTTTGGCAACCCATTTATGGGGTACGTAACAGCGGTCAGTTGCAGTCTCTTTCTCCCCACTTTCCAGTGGACTGAAGTGATTTCTCACCTCCACTGTGTACTGGGCTTGAAGAATAGGTTGTGAGGAGAATGCCTTCCAGTCTACCTTCTCCTTGGGACCTGTGGCTTTGGGTTGCCGCAGGCTCAGTCTCACTTGCATTGACACTACTCTGTGGTCAGAACTGACCGAGCTGAAGGTGCTGTAGGCTTCTGTGTTGATCACACAGTTACGCCATTTTGTTCTTATGAGGATGTAACGGAGCTGTTTCCTGTAGATGGAGGCTCTGTTTTCGTAGGTCCGCAGTTTACCAGCTCGCTTCTTGAATTGTGTGTTGGCAGCAATGAGACTGTGTTCCTGGATGAAATCAACTAGATATTGTCCATTTCTGTTGGTAAAGTCTTAGTATGAGTATGGAACATCTTCCAGTCCAACCTGGGCATTAAAATCGCCGAGCACAGCCAGGACGTTATGTGCCGGTATTGAAGTGACAGTTTCGTGAAGTTTACTGTAGTAGGCCTCCACCTTCTCCTCGCTGCAGTTGTGCGGGGAGTAACATGATGACAGAGGTTGCCGGGTTTCCATCGAATTCCGCAGTAAGGACTCTGTCACTGACTGAGACTACGCCCCTCAGTGTCTTCTTCGCCTTGTGGTTCAACATCAGCCCTACTCCACCTTGTGCTGACATTGTCGTCGGCTCTCTTCATGTGGATGTGGTTGAGGTGATGACGTGCATCTGTAAACGTAATTTTGCTGGATCAAATAACGACAGCGCAAAAAGATCTTTTCACCTGTTAATTTCTTCGAACTCAGCTGGCGAGTGAACTTGGACCCGACATCAGGGAGAGAACCTTTCTCATCTCCCTGGCGGTTCTACAAGTTCACTGCCTGATGTCAGAATTGTCAGAAGTTATAAGGCCACCGATACAAAAGAACAATCAATGTGATAAGTATTCCAGCCAAGTCAATGGACTATTGATACAAAAGTATGATCAATTTGTTAGACACTCCAGCCACCTTAATTAAAGAAAGGAATGTCCTACCTGGTTTGCTGGAGCCACAACTTAATTACAAAGATAAGAACATCCGTCAAATTTATGGTTTAATTAAGAAAGGAATGTTCTGTCTAATTTCCATCAGGTACTGCTTTTTGTCAAAATCAAAAGGTGTGAATCTTATGTGGATCTGGGCGAACTTTAATCCTTATCTTGCTCCAAAGAAGGCAGCTGTGAGACATTATTCAAACACACTGCAATCACAGACATAGGCAGTACTTAATTCATTGTTTACAGGGATCTGAGAATCCCCCATTCCCTTAAACTTTCTCACATCCCCTCTACCTCTATGAAACTTATCTCTTCGTCAGGGTGTACATGACGGTGTTCTTGGATCCCCAGGATGGAGATCTCGTAGCTGCTGGCCTGTGATGCCAACTCTGTGCATCGAGGCAAGAGGTGGATGGTGTTTGCGTTGAAGGTTGAGATGATCGTTTTTACCTTACAACGCAAAAGAGGCGCAGTTCGCTTGGCCCCCTTGTCGAACTCAACCCTCCTCTTCATACTGCCTGTCTCGGCCAGGGTCTGGACGTTCCGCAGAGTTCCTGAGCACTCCCGGCTCTAGAAGTATAGGGTTTTTGGGTTGTCTGTCATCATAATGCCTTACAAGGTGCAAAGCTAGACTAGACTAGAGGGCTTGAGTTATAAGGAGAAACTGGATAGGCTGAGTCTATTTTGTCTGGAGAAAAGGAGGCTGAGGGGCAATGTATGGAAGCTTATAAAATTGAGGGGCATAGATAGGATAGACATGTTTTTTTCTCTTTGCTTGGTGTACGTAAGCAATAGGGCATTGGTTTAAAGTGATAGGAGACTTAAAGGGGATTTGAGGGAAATTTTTCACACACAGTAGTTAGTATCCAGAGGATGTTGTGCAGGCAGCACAATATCGACATCAGAGGGCTCTCGAAGTATCCTTTCTGGGTCCATCACACTTCGGAATTTCAACTGTTCTGCCCAAGACCACAAGAAACTGCAGAGAACTGTGGACGCATCTCAGTCTTATCATGCAGACCAGCCTCCCCTCATTGACTCTATCTACTCTTCTCGCCACCTTGATAAAGCTGCCTGCATAATCAAAAACGACCACCACTCCAGGCATTTTCCCTTGAAAACGCACCACCTAGGAGACTTCTTTTCCGTTGTTGTAAGGCTATTGAACAGACCTCTTGTACATTAATGAACTCTTGACCTCACTATCTACTTCATATGACCCTTGTACCTTATTTCTTACCTGCACTGCACTTTTCTGTAACAATATATTCTGCTTTCTGTTCTTATTTTTCCCCTGTACAACCTAAATGTACATATGTTTAGAAATGATTTTCAAATGATGCTTTTCAAAACAGTTTACTGTATTTCAATATGTGACAAAAACGAAACAATGCCATTACTAATACTTGAAAGACCAGGGAACAGAGTGGTATAAAATTAATGCAGGTGTGGGGTTGACAAAGATTAACATTGGTATGGACACAGAGGGATTAAAGGCCTATGCTGTATTAGCCACGACAATTTCATCTCAGAATAAGGGAATAACTGAATTTGGGCAGAGAGAATCATTATAAATCTTTGAAGTTATCCTTCTGTAGGTTGATTTTGATTGTGAGCATATTTAATGTATTTTGGAAATTGCAACAATCTATAAACAACGGGAGAATTGGTAAAATTTCCTCAATTGATGGAACACTTCTAAATGTGCAACTCCCGTACTATTTTTTCCAAACTAGCTCAGGCTGTGTCTGCTTTCGATGTGTATCAGAGTGTAGGAGAGATTTGTTCAAATCATTCCCCTAAGCAACAAGTACACCGCTTTGAATACCTGACAGAGTAAAGTCACAGCAGTCAGGTTTCTGGCACTGAGCTTCAGGCTGGGCGGTGAAATCTGACCTTGGAGCAAATAGTCTAGGCTCCAAGTCCTTTGGGAATGACGATCTGTTGTTTAGACTATTTAAATGCTGGCCCAAATGGACTGCAAAGAAGGTGTTGGAATCTCTGCGAGATCTGATTTGGCCATGTGCCAGTGAGGGCAAGAATAGATGAATGCATGGCTGAGGAACTAGTACAGGGCCAGAAGTTAAGATTTCAGAATCAATGGGATCTTTTCTGGGGAAGCTGCAAAAGGGACGGGCTACACTTGCACCCAAGGGGGACCAATATCCTTGTGGACAGGTTCGCTGGAACGTTTCAGGAGGTTTTAAACAAATTTGCCATGGGAATCCGAACTGGAGTGGTAGAGCTGACAAATACAGACTACTAGCAAGGGCGGCTGATGACGTTGAAAGGCCTAGACAGAGTAGGTGTGGAAAGGATGTTTCCCGTGATGGGGGAGTCCAAGACGAGAGCATAGCCTCAGGTTAGAGGGGCCTCCATTTAAAACAGAATGCAAAGAAATTTCTTTAGCCAAATGGTGGTGAATTTGTGAAATCTTATTACCACAGACAGCTGTGGAGGACAAGTGGTTGGGTGTATTTAAGGCAGAGCTTGATAGGTTCTTGATTGGACATGGCATCAAAGATTATGGGGAGAAAGCCAGGGAGTGGGGCCGAGGTGGGAGGGAAAAAGGATCCGCCATGATCGAATGGTAGAGCAGACACAATGGACCAGATGGTCTAAATCTACTGCTCTGTATGATAGGGCAAAATTGCAGTCAACAGGATGGATTACAATGTGAAAGATAGTCAATATTATTAAGACCATAAGGCATAGGAGCAGAATTAGGCCATCTGGCCCATCGGGTCTGCCCCTCCATTCAATCATGGCTGATCTTTTTTTTATATATCTCTTCCTCAACCCCAGTTCCCAGCTTTCTCCCCCTAACCGTTGATGCCATGTCTAATCAAGAACCTATTAATCTCTGCCTTAAATACACCCAGCAACCTGGCCTCCACGGCTGCATGTGATAACAAATTCCACAAATTCACCACCCTTTAGCTAAAGAAATTTCTCCCCATCTCCGTTTTGAAAGAGTGCCCCTCCATCTTGAGGCTGTGCCCTCTTGTCCTTTACTCTCCCACCATGGGAAACCTCCTTTCTACATCTACTCTGTTTAAGCCTTTCAACATTTGAAAGGTTTCAATGAGATTTCCCCTTATTTTTCTGAATACAGAGCCAGAGCCTTCAAACGTTCCTCGTATGATAATCCTTTCATTCTCGGAATCATCCTTGTGAACCTGCTTTGGGCCCTCTCCAATGCCAGCACATCTTTTCTAAGATGAAGAGCCCAAAACTGTTCACAATACTCAAGGTGAGGCCTCACCAGTGCCTTATAAAGCCTCAGCATCACATTCCTGCACTTGTATTCTAGATCACTTGAACTGAAAGCTAACATGGCATTTGTCTTCCTCACCACTGACTTAATCTGCAATTTAACCTTCAGGGTGTTCTGCACAAGGACTCTCAAGTCCCGCTGCATCTCAGATTCCTGGATTTTCTACCCCGTTTAGTAAATGGTCTGCACATTTACTTCTACTACCAAAGTGTATGACCATACATTTTCCAATATTGTATTTCATTTGCCACTTTCTTCCCCATGCTCCTAATCTGTCCTTTGGAATCCTACCTGTTTCCTCAACACTACCTGCCCATCCACCAGTCTTTGTATCATCTGTAAACTTGGCAACAAAGTCATCTATTCCATCATCTAAATCATTTATATACAGCATAAAAAGAAGTGGTCCCAAAACTGACCCCTGTGGAACACCGCTACTCACTGGCAGCCAACCGGAAAAGGATCCTTTCATTCCCACTCGCTGCAACCAGCCAGTGCTCTAACCATGTTAGTAACTTTCCTGTAAATTAATGGGCTCTTAACTTGGTAAGCAGCCTCATGTGTGGCACCTTGTCAAAGGCCTTCTGAAAGTCCAAATATACAACATCCACTACATCCTATTCTACTTGTAATCTCAAGGAATTCCAACAGGTTCAACAAGCAGGATTTTTCCTGAAGGGAACTATTCTGACTTTGTACTATCTTGTCTTGTGTCACCAAGTACTCCATCACCTCATCCTGAACAATTGACTCCAACATCTTCCCAATCACTGAGGTCAGGCTAATTGGTCTATAATTTCCTTTCTGCTGCCTTCCCCCTTTTTTTTAAAGAGTGTAGTAACATTTGCAATTTTCCAGTCCTCTGGCACCATGCCAGAGTCTGATGATTTTTCGAAGGTCATTTCTAATGCCACCACAATCTCTTAACGCTACCTCTTTCAGAACCCTAGGGTGCAGTTTCTCTGGTCCCGGTGACTTGTGTACCTTCTGTCTTGTAACAGTAACTGCACCCACTTCTCCTCCTTCACACACTACAACATCAGTCATACTGCTAGTGTCTTCCACAGTGAAGACTGACGTAAAATACTCATTTAGTTCATCAGCCATTTCCTTGTCCCCCATTATTATTTCTTCTGCCTCATTTTCTAGCGGTCCTATATCGACTCTCATTTCTCTTTTATTTTTAGCATACTTGGAAAAAAACTTTTACTATCCACTTTGATATTATTTGCTAGCTTGCTTTCATATTTCATCTTTTCCCTTCTAATAATTTTTTTAGTTGCTCTCTGGAGGTTTTTAAAAATTTCCCAATCCTCTATCTTCCCACTAATTTTTGCTTTGTTGTATGCCTTTTCTTTTGCTTTTACTTCCCTTGGCTGTACTGTTTTACCATTTGACTATTTCTTCATTTTTGGAATACACTTGTCCTGCACATTCCTCATTTTTCCCAGGAATGCACACCATTGCTGCTCTGCTGACATCCCTGCCAGGAGCTCCTTCCAATTTACTTTGACCAACTCCTTTCTCGTACCACTGTACTTTCCCTTACTCCACTGAAATATTGCTACATCAGACTTTACTTTCTCCCTATCAAATTTCAAGTTGAACCCAATCATATTGTGATCACTGGTTCTAAGTGTTCTTTTACCTTAAGCTCCCTCACTGGCTCTGGTTCATTACATAACACCCAGTCCAGTATAGCTGATTCCCTAGTAGGTTCAACAAACTGCTCTGAAAAGCTATCTCATAGGCATTCAACAGGGTGATGAGTAGGGCTGAAGGTATTACATTTGAAGGTGTACTATCTACAGAATAAAGTAGGTGAACTTGTAGCACAGTTACAGATTGGCATGTGTGCTGTTGTCATCTCCGAATCATGGCTGAAAGAGGATTACAGCTGGGAGCTTAATGTACAAGGATACACATTGTAGCCAAAGGACAGGCAGATGGGGAGAAGGGGTAGAGTGGCTCTTGGTAAAAAATGATATCAAATCCTTAGAAAGAGGTGACAGGATCAGAAGGTGTAGAATTGTTGTGGGTAGAGCTTAGAAACTACAAGGGTTAAAATACCCTGATGGGAGTTGTATACAGATGTCGAAATGGCAAAGGTGTGAGCTAAAATGGATGATAGAAAATGCAACATTCAATGTCGGGTGTGTAAAATGAGCTACCCTTTCAGTCAAGGTGGCAGTCAAGATTTAAAAGGCAGAGCTTTGCTGCAGTATCTGAGTTGAGGAGCAACCAAACAGCAAGGGAGATTAATTTGATTGAAAGGCCAATAAAAATAATTTGTGGAAGCAGACTGGCCATTCTTTTGAATTTTGCCAATGGCTTTGCTCTTCAGATTTGAGCAAGGTAAAATATATTCCTCATTTGTTAGGGCATAGTAGTTTAGTGAGAATGGCTCTTGTTCTGTGTGGAATGTGGGAAGTCTGGGAGACCGCCAGCCTCCAGATAATTGCATCTGCAGCTCGATGACCCCCCCCCCGCTATAGGGAGGTAATAATCCCTAGATTGCAGGAGACAGGTAACAGGATGACTGTCATCAGAAGGAGGGGAAATACATAGCTAGCGCAGAGTACACCTGTAACTATTCCCCTCAATAAGTGTACAACTTTGGGGGACAATGGGGGACAACCCATGCGGGGGAGCTACAGTGACCAGATGTCTGGGACTGGTCTGGTGCTGTGACTCAGAAGAGCAGAGGGGTGAAGAAGACTGCAGTGTTGATAGGAGATTCCATAGTCAGAGGAACAGAGATGAGATTCTGCGGGTGCAGTAGAGACACCTGGGTGATATGTTGCCTCCCATTAGCCAGGGTTGGAATTATCCCAGGTCGGGTCCATAGCATTCTCAAAGGTGAGGGTCAGCAGCCAGAAGTCCTGGTACATATTAGCACCAATGACATGGGTAGACAAGGTGAGGAGGTCCTGAAGAGATTTTAGAGAGCTATGTGGAAAGGTGAAAAACAGGATCTCCAGGGTATTTTGGGATTGTTGCCTGTGCCATGTGGCAGTGAGGGTGTGGCAAGTGAATGCGTGGCTGAGGAACTGGTGCAGGGGGCAGGGGTTCAGATTTATGGATCACTGGGATCTCTACTGGGTAAATTATGACCTGCACAAAAGGTTTGGGTGACCCCTGAACTCCGGGGGGGGGGCGGGGTGGCAGGGGTTCCAATATTCTTGCAGGCCGGTTGACTAGAGTTGTTTGGGAGGGTTTAAGCTAATTTGGCAGGTGGGTGGGAACCAGAGTGAAAGTGCTGAGGATGAGGTAGTAGGTTTACAGAGGCAATGTGTAGATTCCTAGCAAAGAGAGGCTGTTGATGGGGCAAATTTGCAGTCAACAGGATAAGTTGCAAAGTAATAGGCAGACAAAATTGAAAAGGTTTAGTACAGGACTGAAGGTGTTATATTTGAATGCACACAGTATACAAAATAAAGTAGGTGAGTTTGTAGCAGTGACAGATTGGCAGGTATGATGTTGCAGGCATCACTAAATCATGGCTGAAAGAAGATTATAGCTGGGCACTTAATGGATACACGTTGTATCAAAAGGACAGGCAGGAAGGCAGAATGGGTGACAAATTTGTTGATTTAAAAAAAAATTAAATTAAATAATTAGAAAAGGGTGATGTAGGGTCAGAAGGTGTTGAATCATAAGACCATAAGATATAAGAGCAGAATTAGGCCATTACATGGCTGATCCAATTTTTCTATTAGACCCAATCTCCTGCCCTCTCATCATATCCCTTCATGCCCTGACCATTCAAGAATATATCAACCTCTGCCTTAAATACACATAAAGATTTGGCCTCCACAGATGCTTGTGGCAAAGCACTGTACAGATTCATCACTCTCTCACTGAAGACATTCCAACTCATCCATCCACCCATCCACCCATCCACCCATCCCTCCCTCCCTCCCTCCCACACAGAAAGTGCAGGTGAACGCAGCAGGCTGGGCAGCATCTATAGGAAGAGGTACAGTTGACGTTTCAGGCCGAGACCCTTCGTCAGGATTAACTGAAAGAAGAGCTAGTAAGCGATTTGAAAGGGGGAGGGGGAGATCCGAAATGATAGGACAAGACAGGAGGGGGAGAGATAGAGCTAAGAGCTGGAAAGTTGATTCGCAGAAGGGAGAGGATCATGGGACGAGAGGCTGAGGGAGAAAGGAAAGGGGGGCAAGGAGTTATAGTGAGAGGGAGAAAAAAGGGGGGGAATAAATAAATAAGGGATGGGGTTCGAAGGGGAGGTGGGGCATTAACGGAAATTAGAGAAGTCAGTTTCATGCCATCAGGTTGGAGGCTACCCAAATGGAATATAAGGTGTTGTTCCTGCAACCTGAGTGTGGCTTCACCTTGACAGTAGAGGAGGCCGTTGATAGACATATCAGAATGGGAATGGGAATGGGAAGCGGAATTAAAATGTGTGGCCACTGGGAGATCCTGCTTTCTCTGGTGGACAGAGCGTAGGTGTTCAGCGAGATGGTCTCCCAGCCTGCGTCGGGTTCGCCAGTATATAGAAGGCCACGTTGGGAGCACCGGACACATCTCTGTTCTTTGCCTAACTGAATTTTTTGAGGATGTGACTAAACACATTGATGGAGGTCGAGCAGTAGATGCACTGTATATGGACTTTAGCAAGGCATTTGATAAGGTACCCCATGCAACTCTTATTGAGAAAATAAGGAGACATGGGATCCAAGGGGACATAGCTTTGTGGATCCAGAATTGGCTTGCCCACAGAAGGCAAAGAATGGTTGCAGACGGGTCACATTCTGCATGGAGGTTGGTAACCAGTGTTGTGCCTCAGGGATCTGTTCTGGCACCCATATCTTCGTGATTTTTATAAATGAGCTGGATGAGGAAGTGGATGGATGGGTTAGTAAATTCGCTGATGACACAAAGGTTGGGGGTGTTGTGGATAGTGTGGAGGGCTGTCAGAGGTTAAAACGGGACATTGATAGGATGTAAAACTGGGCTGAGAAGTGGCAGATGGAGTTCAACCCAGATAAGTGTGAGGTGGCTCATTTTGGTGGGTCAAATAAGATGGCAGAATATCGTATTAATGGTAAGACTCTTTGCAGTGTGGAGGATCAGAGAGTTCTTGGGGTCCGAGTCCATAGGACGCTCAAAGCAGCTGCGCAGGTTGACTCTGTGGTTTAGAAGGCATACGGTGTATTGGCCTTCATCAATCATGGAATTGAATTTAGGAGCCAAGAGGTAATGTTGCAACTATATAGGACCCTGGTCAGACCCCACTTGGAGTACTGTGCTCAGTTCTGGTCGCCTCACTACAGGAAGGATGTGGAAACCATAGAAAGGGTGCAGAGGAGATTTACAAGGATGTTGCCTGGATTGGGGAGCATGCCTTATGAGAATAGGTTGCGTGAACTCGGCCTTTTCTCCTTGGAGTGACGGAGGATGAGAGGTGACCTGATAGAGGTGTATAAGATGATGAGAGGCATTGATCGTGTGGATAGTCAGAGGCTTTTTCCCCAGGGCTGAAGTAGCTAACATGAGAAGGCACATTTTGAAGTGCTTGGAAGTAGGTACAGAGGAGATGTCAGGGATAAGTTTTTTACGCAGTGAGTGGTGAGTGCATGGAATGGGCTGCTGGCGATGGTGGTGGCAGATAAGATAGGGTCTTTTAAGAGACTCTTGGATAGGTACATGGAGCTTCGAAAAATAAAGGACTATGAGTAACCCTAGGTAATTTCTCAGGTAAGGACATGTTTGGCACAGCTTTGTGGACCAAACAGCCTGTATTGTGCTGTTTCTAAACAGACACTCTTCTGTTTGGAGGCTGTGTCCTCTGGTCTTAGACTCTCCCACCAGAAGAAACATCCTCTCCACATCCACTCTCAAGACATTTCACCATCTAATAGGTTTCAATGAGATCACCCTTCATTCTTCTGAATGAGCCCACAGCAATCAAACACTTCGTATGACAAGCCATTCAATCCTGGAATCATTTTGTGAACCTCCTTTGACCGCCCCTCCAGTTTCAGCACGTTCTTTCTAAGATGAGGGGCCCAAAACTGCTCTCAGTACTCACCAATGTTTTATAAAAGTCTCAACATATCATCCTTGCGTTTATATTCTAGTCCCCTTGAAATGAATGCTAACATCGCATTTGCCTTCCTTACTAGAGGCTTGACCTGCAAGTTAACCCTCAGGGAATCCTGCACAAGGATTCCCAAGTCCCTTTGCATCTCAGCTTTTTTGTATTTTCTTTCCATCTAAAAAACTAGTGAACCTTTTAATTTCTTCTACTGAAGTACCTGATATCATTTTGCATAGAGCTAAGGAACTGCAAGGGTAAAAAACCTGGTGGGAGTTGAACACAGCCCTCAAAATGGTAGGAAGGATGTGGTCTACAAATTACAATGGGAGATGAAAAATGCATGCAAAAGCTCAATGTTACGATATTCATGGATGATTTCAATATGCGAGTAGATTTGGAAAAACAAGTTGGTCCTAGATCCCAAGAGAGGGAATTTCTAGAATACCAACAAGATGGCTTTTTTAGGGCAGCTCATAGTTGAGCCCAGTAAGTGATCAGCAATTCTGGATTGAGTGTTGTGCAATGAACCTGAATTGATAAGAGAGCTTAAGGTAAAAGAACCCTGAGGAGCAAGTGACATATAATCAAATTGACTGAAATTTCAGAAGGAGAAGCTAAAGTCAGATGTATCAGTATTACAGTAGAGTCAAAAGATTTACAAGTATAAGAGAGGAATTGGCCAGAATTGATTGGAAAAGAACACTGACAGGCATGATGGCAGAGCAGCAATGGCTGGAATTTGTGGAAGTATTTTGTAAGGCACATGATATATACATCCCAAAGAGGAAGTATTCTAAAGGCAAGATGACGCAACCATGACGAACAAGAGAAGTCAAAGTCAACAAAAAAAGCCAAAAGGGCATATATTAGAGCAAAAATTAGTGGGACGTTAGAGGATTGGGAAGCTTTTAAAAACCAAAAAAGGCAACTAAAAACTTATTAAGAAGGTAATGATGGAATATGAAAGTAAGCTAGCCAATAAAATTAAAGAGGATACCAAAAGTTTCCTCAGATACATAAACTAAACAAGAGGAGAGTAAATATCGGACTGCTGAAAAACGGTGCTGGTAGTTATGATGAACAAGGAAATGGCAGAGAAGTTTCTTGGGAAACTTGAGAGGTCTGAAGGCAGGTAAGTCACCTGGACCAAATGATGTACAGCTCAGGCTTCTGAAAGAGGTGGCTGAAGAGATTGTGGAATGGTTCCGGGAGACTGGAAAATTTCAAATGTTACTCCACTCTTCAAGAAGGGAGAGAGGTGGAAGAAAGGAAATTATAAGCCAGTTAGTCTAACCCCAGTGATTGGGAAGATGTTAGTGTTATTTTTTACAGATGTGATTTTGGAGTACTTGGAGGCGAGTGACAAAATAGGCCTTAGCATGGTTTCATTAAGGGAAAACCTTGCCTGACAAATCTGTTGGAATTCTTTGAAGAAATAACAAGCAGGACAGGCAAAGGAGAATCGTGGATATTGTGTACTTGGCTTTTCAGAAGACCTGTGACAAGGTGCCAGACAGGTGGCTGCTTAACAAGTTGCAAGCTCATGGTATTACAGGAAAGATTCTGTAATGGATAAAGCAGTGGCTGATTGATGGGGGGCAAAGTGTGGGAATAAAGGGAGCCTTTTCTGGTTGGCTGCCTCTGACTAGTGGTGTTCCACAGGGTTCTGTAATGGGATTGATTCTTTTTTTTAAATGTTATATGTCAATAATTTGGATGATAGAATTGATGGCTTTGTTGCAAAGTTTGCAGATGATACAAAGATGGGTAGAGGGGCAGGTTGTGTTGAGGAAATAGAGAGGCTTTAGAAGGACTTGGATTAGGAGAATTGGCAAAGTAGCAGATGGAATACAGTGTCGGGAAGTGTATGGTCATGTACTTTGGCAGAAGAAATGAAAGAGTTGACTGTTTTCTAATTGGAGAGAAAATACAAAAAAAAACTGAGGCAGAAAGGGACTTGGGAGTCCTTGTGCAGGATTCCTTAAATGTTAATTTGCAGGTTGAATCTGGTGAGGAAGTCCTCTTCACTCCAAGAGGACTAGAATATAAAAGTAAGGATGTAATATTGAGACTTTATAAAGCACTGGTGAGGCCTCACTTGGAGTATTGAGAGCAGTTTTGGACTCCTTTCATAGAACGGACATTCTGAAATTGGAGGGAGTTCTAAGGAGGTTCATGAAAATAATTCGAGGGTTGAGTGGCTTATATAAAGGCCATTTGATGGCTCTGGGCCTGTATTCACTAGAATTCAGAAGAATGGGGTAGTGACCTCTTTGAAACCTATCGAATGGTAGACCATGGTGTTATAGAGGGGATGTGGAGAGGATGCTTTCTATGGTGGGAGAATTGAAGACCAGAGGACACAGTCTCAGAATAGAGGAGTGTCCTTTTAGAACAGAGGTGAGGAGGAATTCCTTTATCCAGAGATGGCGAACCTGTAGAATACATTGCAGCTGTGGAGACCAAGTCATTGTGTCTGTTTAAGGCAGAGGTTGATAGATTCTTGATTGGTTAGAACATAAAGTGATAAGGGGAAATTGGGGTTGAGAGGGAAAATGGATCAGCCATGATGAAATGGTGGAGCAGACTCAGTGAGTCAAATAGCGAAATTGGGCTCCAATATCTTATGGTTTTATTTTACGATAGCCATGATGGATTTCGATATGCAGGTAGATTGGGAAAATCAGGTTGGTGCTGGATCCTAAGGGGAAATTTGTGGATTGCCAATAAGATGGCTTTTTAGAGCAGCTTATAGTTGAGCCCACTATGGGATCAGCTATTCCAGATTGAGTGTTGTGCAATTAACTGGGATTGATTAGAGAGCTTAATGTGGGGGCTAGTGATCATAATGTGGTAGAATTCACCCTGCAATTTGAGAAGGAAAGTTAAAGTCAGATATGTCAGTATTATAGTGGAGTTACAAAGGGAATTACAAAGGCATGTAAGAGGAGCTGGTGAAAGTTGACTAGATGGGGACACTTGCAGGGATGGCGGCAGAGCAGCAATGGCTGGAGTTTCTGGGAGCAATTGAGTAGACACAAAATAGATGCATCCCAACAAAGAAGTATCCTAAAAGCAGGATAACACAACCGTGGCTGACAAGGGAATTCAAAGCCAAAGAGGGGGCATATAGTAGAGCAGAATTAGTGGAATTTGGAGGATTGGGAAGCTTTTAAATATCATAAGAAAACAACTTTTCTTAACACCAGAGGATCAAGAAAAGATACCAAAAGTTTCTTCAGATATATAAAAAGTAAAAGAGAGGCGAGAATAGATATCAGACTGCTAGAAAATGACGAAGGTAATAATGGGGCACAAGAAATTGCGGTCAAGCTGAATAAGTATTTTGTATCAGTCTTCACTACAGAAGTGAATGAAGTTACCATTACTAGGGTGAAGATTCTTGGGAAACTGAATTGTCTGAAGGTAGATAAATCACCTGGACCAGATGGTCGACACCCAAGGATTCTGAAAGAGGTGGTTGAGAGATTGTGGAGGCCTTGGTAATAATCTCTCAAAAATCAATAGAATATGGCATGGTTCTGGGCGATTTGAAAAGCTCAAATGTCACTCCATGCTTTAAGAGTGGAAGGAGGTGGAAGATAGGAAATTATAGACCAGTTAGTCTAACATCAGTGGAAGTGAAAATGTTTGAATTGATTATTAAGGATGTGGTTTCAAGGTACTTGGAGGCACATGATAAAATAGTCCAAAGTCAGCATGGTTTCTTTGAGGGAAATTCTTGCCTGACAGATCTGTTGGAATTCTTTGAAGAAATTAGCAGGATAGATGAAGGAGAATCAGTTGATGTGTACTTGGATTTTCAGAAGGCTTTTGATAAGGTGCCACACATGAGGCTGCTTAACAAGTTAAGAACCAATGATATTACAGGATGGATGCTGGCATGGTTGGAGCATTATCTGATTGACAGGCGGCAAAGACTGGGAATAAAGGGAGCCTTTTCTGGTTTGCTGCCAGTTACTAATGGTATTCCACAAAGGTGTTTGTTGGGACCGCTTCTTTTTATGTTATGTCATGTCATTGATTTGGATGACGAAATTGATGGCCTTGTGGACGATATGAAGATAGGTGGAGGGGCAGGTAGTGTTGAGGAAGCAGAGAGGCTGCAGGTGGACCTAGACAGATTTTGTGGCAGGTGGAGTGCAGTGATGGGAAGTGTATGATTGTATACTTTGATTTCAAAGGTACATTTAATGTCAGAAATGTATACAATATGCATCCTAAAATGCTTTTTCTTTGCAACCATCCACGAAAACAGAGGAGTGCCCCCAAAGAATGAATGACAGTTAAATGTTAGAACCCCAAAGTCTCCCTGCCCCAGCTCCCCTCCCTCCCACGCATAAGCGGCAGCAAACAACGATCCCCCCTCCCCCCCAACAGCTATAAAAAAGCATTGGCGCCCACCACCAAGCACTGCAGTGTGCAGCAAAGACACAGACTTGCAGTACCCCAGAGACTACTTGTTCACCCGTTATTCAACATACCACAGGCTCTCTCTCTCTCCCTAATAAGGAAGAAAGGTGTCCCATTTCACAGCGAGGGGGGGCACATAACAAACAACTCACTGGTTTACGATGTTAAAAGTTCATTACATCACTTTTTCCGAGCTCTGTACCCAAAGACCTCAGGTCTCTGGGCACATAGCCGTAGATCTTCCGACTCCCATTACGACACACTGATCTCCTGGAGTTATACCGACCTTCGATCTGCCTGTCTCCAGAGCCACAAAATCTCAGACTTTTGTAGGCGAACAAAGCTCTTAGGTCGCACCCATGACATGTTGAATAATGGCCAGTCATGAATCCCCAAGAGCGGGTCCCGTTCCCACAAAGAACTGAAGTCAGCGTGTAACTCCAGGTCCAGATCTTCAAAAGAACCCTGAAAGGGAAAAATAGTGATATTATAGCTAGAAATAGAGCTGTTTCCAAAGATGCAAGCAAAGGAATCGCCTTTTGGTAGAATTAAACCATACATTATTTTCTAAATTGGGAGAAAAAAAAATCTGAGGTACAAAGGGCTTGGGAATTCTTCTGCAGGATTCCCTAAGGTTAATTTGCAGGTTGAGTCAGTGGTGAGGAAGGCAGATGCAATGTTAGCATTCATTTCAAGAGGACTAAATTTATAAAAGCAAAGATGTAATGTTTGAGGCTTTATAAAACACTGATGAGGCCTCGTTTGGAGTATTGTGAGCAGTGTTGGGCCCCTTTTCTAAGAAAGCATGTGTTGACGTTGGAGGGAGTTCAAAGGAAGTCACAAGAATTATTTTGGGATTGATAGGCACCATATAAGGAGCATTTTGATGGCCCTTGGCCTGTTCTCACTTGACGTTTCCTATGGTGGTGGAGTCTAGGACCAGAAGACACAACCTCAGAATAGAGCGACATCCATTTCGAACAGAGAATGGAGAAATTTCTTTAGCCAGAGGGTGGTGAGTATGTGCAATTCATTGTACAGGCAGCTGTGATGACCAAATCTTTGGGTATATTGAAGGAAGAGGTTGATAGATTGTTGATTAGTCAAAGCGTGAAGGGTTATGGGGAGGAGGCAGGAGATTGGGGCTGAGAGGGAAATGGATCAACCACGATGAAATGACAGAGCAGACTCGATGGATCAAAATGATCTAATTTTGCTTCTATATTTTGTGGTCTTAAATACATCCTTCTCTAAAAATGGACATCCAGGTAGACAGAATAGCAAAGATTATATTATGCTTGAACCAATGGAGACTTTGAGTCTAGGAGGTGCAAATTGTATAAATTGTTGGTTAGGCTGCTATAGGAGGATTGTATGGTTCAAATTGCCATATTACAGCAAGTATGCAATTTAGCAAAGGATAATGCAGAAAAGATTAGTGTGTTGCCTGACTGAGAGAACTTGTTGTAAGGGGAGATGAGATGGATTTGGGTCTGTTTTTTCTGGAGTGAAGAGGAGTTAATGGATGACCTTGGAGGTTCATTTAATTATGAAAGCTGTAGATGGGGTAATCTTTTATAGAGATAAAGAATCTTAAAACTAGAGGGCATATGTTTAAAGTGAGAGAGAAAGATTTAAAGATGATCTGAAAGGAAGTTTTTTTTTCCCCACATACCGGGTGGTTTGTACATGGAACAAACAAAGAAACACGAATGGGAAAGGCATGGATAGGAGACATGGGCCTTATGGGATTAGTGCCAATAGGCAACTTGTCCAGCATGGACTAGTTGGGCTGAAGGGCCTGTTTCTGCGCAGTGGACTCTGAATGTATGACACAAGCATAAAGCCTAGCTTCTGCACAAGATAATGTTTGTCTTAAAAGATGACCTTGCTTGGTGGGTATACTGAAGGAGGTTGTACGCAGCAGACAAGGTTTGTTTACAGTGTATCTTTCTTCGCAGTGGACTGTGGGAGGCAGCAAGACCAAAAAGAAGGGAAAAGGCAAGAGTGGAGAGAAGAAACAAACTACCAAGAGGGCAGTGAACAAGGCAGCGTCTTCAGGCAGCTCAGTGGAAGACAGCTCTGGAGATACTTCTGCTCCAGAAGAAGGTAAAGACCATAAGATATAGAAGCAGAATTGGACCATTTAGCCCATCAAGTCTGCACCATCATTTCATCATGGCTGATCCAGTTTTCCTCTTAGCCCCAACCTCCTGTTTTCTCACCGTATCCCTTCATGCCCTAACCAAGCAAGAATCTATCAACCTCGACCTTAAAAGATTTGGTCTCCACAGCTGTTTGTGGCAAAGAATTCCAAAGATACACAACTTTCTGGCTAAAGAAAATTCCTCCCCAGCTCCGTTCTAAAAAGACATTCATCTATTCTGAGATTGTGTACTCTGGACTTAGACTCGACCACCATGGGAAATATCCTATCGACATCCACTCTATCAAGACCTTTCACAATTTGATAGGTTTCAATAAGGTCACTCCTCATTCTTCTGAATTCCAGTGAATATAGGCCCAGAGCCATCAAATACCCTTCATATGACAAGCTACTCAATCGTGGAATTATTTTTGTGAACCTCCTTTGAACCCTCTCCGGTTTCAGCACATCCTTTCTAAGATAAAGGGCCTGAAACTGCTCATAACACTTTTAGCAACACACTTTATCAAAGTTGCTGGTGAATGCAGCAGGTCAGGCAGCATCTCTAGGAAGAGGTACAGTCGACGTTTCAGGCCGAGACCGTTCGTCAGGTCTGATGAAGGGTCTCGGCCTGAAACGTCAACTGTACCTCTTCCTAGAGATGCTGCCTGACCTGCTGTGTTCACCAGCAACTTTGATAAAGTCTGTTGCTTGAATTTCCAGCATCCGCAGAATTCCTCTTGTTTGCGTCATAACACTTCTAGTGAGGTTTCACCGGTGCTTTATAAAATGTCAACATTACATTCTTGCTTTTATATTCTAGTTCTCTTGAAATGAATGCTAACATTGCATTTCTCTTCCTCACCACAGACTCTGTATGTAAATTAACCTTTAGGGAATCTTGCACAAGGATTCCCAAGTCCCTTTGCGCCTCATGTTTTTGTATTTTCTCTCCATTTAGAAAATAGTCAGCCCTTTCATTTCTTCTACCAAATTGCATGACCATACACTTTCCGACACTATTAAATCTGCCATTTCTTTGCCCATTTTCTTAATCAGTTTAAGTCCTCCTGTACCCTCTCTACTGCCTCAAAACTACCTGCCCTGTCCACCTATCTTTGTATCGTCTGCAAGCTTTGCAACAAAGCCATCGATTCCGTCATCCAAATCATTGGCATACAGTGCCTACAAAAAGTATTCTCCCGCCCCCCCCCCCCGCCACCCCACCTGGAAGTTTTCATGTTTTATTGTTTTCACTTTGACATGAAAGAGTCTTTTTCTGTTGATCAGTGTCAAAAAAGCCAAATTAAACCCACTGTGATTCAGTGGTGTAAAACAATAAAAAATGAAATTTATAAGGGGGTGAATACTTTTTATAGGCACTGTATAACATAAAAGAATCATTCTGAACACAGACCACTAATCATTAGCAGCCAGTCTTTGACTCCTGCCTATCAGCCACTGCTTTATCCATGCTAGAATATTTCTTGTAATACCATGGGCTCGTAGCTTGTTAAGCAGCCTCATGTGTGGCACCTTGTAAAAGGTCTTTTGAAAATCCAAGTGCACAACATCAACTAATTCTCCTTTGTCTATCTTGCTTGTTATTTCTTCAAGGAATTCCAACAAATTTGTCAGGCAAGATTTTCCCTTGAGGAAACCATGCTGACTGTGGTCTGTTTTATCATGTGCCTCCAAGTACCCCAAAACTACATCTTCAACTCCAACATCTTCCCAACCACTGAGGTCAGACTAACTGACCTATAGTTTCCTTTCTTCTGCCTCTCTCTCTCCTTGAAGAGTGGAGTGACATTTGCAATTTTCTAGTCTTCTGGAACCATTCCAGAATCTAGTGATTCTTGAAAGATCTTTACTAATCCTCCACAATCTCTTTAGCCACCTCTTTCAGAACCCTGGGGTGTACACCATCTGGTCCAGGTGACTTATCTACCTTCAGACCTTTTCAGTTTCCTAAGAATCTTCTTTCTAGTAATGGTAACTTCACATACTTCATGACTTCTACCTGGAACTTCTACCATACTGTTAGTGTCTTCCACAGTGAAGACTGATGCAAAATATTCAGTTTGTCCACCACTTCCTTGTCCCCCATTACTATCTCTCCAACATCATTTTCCAGTGGTCCAATACTTTATACTTTACACTAATTGTCGCCAAACAATTGATACCAGAACGTACGATCATCACAGCGGTATTTGATTCTGTGCTTCCCATTCCCTGGATTACAAATTGATAGTAAATATTAAAAATTTAAATTATAAATCATAAATAGAAAATAGAAAAATGGAAAGTAAGGTAGTGCAAAAAAACCGAGAGGCAGGTCCGGATATTTGGAGGGTGCGGCCCAGATCCGGGTCAGGATCGTTTCAGCAGTCTTATCACAGTTGGAAAAAAGCTGTTCCCAAATCTGGCCGTACGAGTCTTCAAGCTCCTGAGCCTTCTCCTGGAGGGAAGAGGGGCGAAAAGTGTGTTGGCTGGGTGGCTCGTGTCCTTGATTATCCTGGCAGCACTGCTCCGACAGCATGCGGTGTAAAGTGAGTCCAAGGACGGACTCACTTTGCACAGCTCTCGCCTCTCTTTTACACTTTATGCATCTGAGAAATTTAATATTACTGGCTCGTTTCCTTTCGGATTCCATCTTTCCCTTAATGACTTTTTTTTTCTCTGTTGCCTTTTGGTTTTTAAAAGCTTTCTGATCCTCTGTGACTTCACACTAACTTTTGCTCTTATATGCCCTCTCTTTAGCTTTTATGTTGGCTTTGATTTTTCTTCTTAGCCACAGTTGTGTCATCTTTCTGAAAAACCCTGGTGTCCTTGGCTGCGTAATTCTAGGGAAGTCTGGCCCTGCCAAACTTGTGAGATTGAGGCGCTCTCCCACCCCAAACCCCTGCTTGTGTGGATGCTGTAAGTTGCTATCCTGTAACAAATTGGGGCCACGAAATAACAGACAGTACACTGCATACGATTAAAAGAATTATATTTATGAATCTTAACTTTAAGTAAAGAATAACAAAAAGAAAAGGGCCCATTCTAATTAAATGGTCATATGTGCACAGGTTGGAGCTCATCTTGAATTTCTCTGTCACTCACGAGCTGGGTCCTCATCAGCGTGAACACCCACACACCTTCCTAATGTCACTTGCAATCCATCTTGAACAAACGGGAAACGGGTCTCCCACTGGATTGTATGCTACGACCGATTCTCTCTTTATCTCCCACCCAAAAAAAACAAGACTAACCTTATTGCCCCTCACAAAGAAAACCTCCCGCTAATTGGATGGCATACATTCCACATCTTCCCTCATCTTAAACAGTAACCTAAACAAGCCAAAATGGAGCAAGCTGAAAACAAGCAGCTCTTACAGAACTGCCAAAATGAAATACCTACAGCATAACAGTAAAAATATGAAGCAGGGCGTTACAGTTCCTTTAGAGTACTTTTTCCTCTTTGGGATGTATACATCCTGTGCCTTCCAAATTGCTTCCAGAAATCCCAGCCATTGTTGCTCTGCCATCATCCAATCTTTTTCAATCAGTTCTTTTCCAATCAGTTCTGGCCAACTTCTCTCTCTTGCCTCTGTATTTCCCTTTACTCCACTGTAATACTGAAACATCAGACCTTAACTACTTCTCCTCAAATTTCATGGTAAACTGGTGGTATTCTAGAGAGAGAGCGAAAGGGAGAGAAGTTAGCTGGCAGCCATCTCTCATTTAGGAATGATCAATAAATTGTTGGGCCAGAGGGCATAGCCCCTATATAGAAGGATGTCTCGTTAGAACAGAGAAGCAAATCTGGAGTTTATTGCCACCAATGGTTGCAGAGGCCAAGTCATCAGGAGGTTGCTGGTTCTTGATTAGTAAGAGTGTCAAAAGTTACAAGGAGAAGGCAAGAGAATGGGATTAAGAGGGATAATAAAATGGCCATGATGAAATGGTGAAGCAAACTTGATGGGCCAAGTAGCCTACTTCTGCTGTTATGTATTACAATCTTATGGTATATTGCTGTGAGGGTGCTAGAAGAGTTATTAGAGGCAGATGCAATTACAAATGTTTGGACAAGGTCATGGGCAAATGGGATTAGTGTAGGTTAGCATGATATAAAGGCTGTAAGACATAGAAGGAGGAGTATTAGGCCATTTGGCCTGTCGCATTTTTGGGGGAAAATAAGTATATTCGACTTGGGTGAGAAGAACCTGAATTGTGTGATGTGTGGAGATGAGTGAAGCACATGAATATAGAAAGTAAGCAGATGTTTTGTTACAGAGAAGTACTTTTACAATTGTGTAGGTCACTGGTGAGGCTACACCTGGAGTACTGGCCACAGCTTTACTCTATGTATCATCAATTCATCTACCCAATAAATACATGAATTCAGGTCATCTTAAACTTCGACTTTTTGTATTTTTGTTATTGCAAGAAATAGCATGGAAAGAAAGATGGAATGAGTCACCGAAGATACAGCATACTAAACCAAGCAGCATCCTCGTAATAAGCGAGAAAATCTGCAGATGTTGGAAAATCAAACAAGCAACACACATATATGCTGGAGCGACTCAGCAGAACTGCTATGCATCCTAGTAAACATCTTCTGCAGCAAGCCCCACCCAAGCCTGAACATCCTTTTAATAATGGGGCAACTAGAATTGAATGTGACACTCTAAATGTGTCTTTATCAGAGTTTTATATATCTGTAACATCATTTCCTGGTTCCTGAGCTCTGCCTCAGCTAATGAAGGCAAGTCGGCCATATGCCTCCTTTACCACCCTATCAACCTGTGCGGTTGCTTTCAGGAGCCAAGTACATTGACTCCCAAGATGTCTTTGTTCCTGCCGTTAGTATGGCGGATGTGACCAAGTGGTCTGGAAGTCCATTGGCGATTTAAGAAAAAAAAACTGGACTCTCCCTTTATGTTGGATCTCCCAAAGTGCATCACACCACATTTTATTTATTAGATGTACAGCATGGTAGCTGGCCCTTCTGGTCCAACATGCCTGTGCTGCTAAATTACAGCCATGTCACCAGTAAGCCTACTAATCTGTAGGTCTCTGTAATGTGAGAGGAACCCTGCATGGGGAGACTAGTCTGCAATAAATGTTACCTGCATCTTTGTGCCCATATCTATATTTGATCTGTATCCTTTAGCAACCTGTACAATCCAGAATGCCACCAAATTTTGTGTCATCTGCAAACTTACTGACCCACCCTATTACACGTTCATTCAAATCTACATATATGACAAACAGCAGGTCTCAGTAAGGATCCTAATGGACTCCACTAGTCACAGAACCCTAGAATAAGACCCACCCACCACTATCCCATCAGGCCCTGGATTACCTATCCACTTATATTTTTCAAGAGACTATATGCTACCTTGTTCCTTATCTTGCAAAGTTCTAGCCTCTTGGAATGCTCTACTTTGGTCTCACTGTCCCCTACATTCTTCTCATTTAAATCGACACAAAGTACTCAGGATCGCACCCATGTTCTCTTACCTCTAAACACAAGTTGCTGCTTTTGTCTGAGTGGTCCTACCCTTGTTCTGATTATCCTCTAGCTCTTAATGAAGATGTACAATGGTTTGGGATTTTTTTTTCTAATTCTACTTGCCAAGGACTTTTCATAACCCCTTCTAGCTATCCTAAATCTCTTCTTGAATTCCCTTCTGGCTCCATCATAGTCCTCAAGCACCCTGTTTGATCTTAACTTCCTAAGCCTTGCATCTGCTTCCTTATCCTTGACTAAATCAGCTACCTCTTTCTTCATCCATGGTTCAGGTTTACATCCGCCTCATTATTCTGTGCCACTCTTTTATTTCCTTTACTTTACTTGTACTTACCCACTCCCAGCCCTCTGATTTGACATCCTATCTAAGGAATTATTTTAGGCTAATGATTGAGGCAGTTAAACACTAATACGTCATTGGTTACATACTTCCAATCACAAACATGACCCTCTACATTCACCTATCGAACTAATTTTCCATCCAATTTGTCAATTTGTTCTGAAATCCAGGGACCAGTTGGGATCTTGTTAAAGGTTTTAGTGAATCATAAAATCATAACAGCATGAAAACAGGCTAATTGGCCTAACTGATCAACCAATCAGTGAACACCATCTGAGTAAATCCTATCACCCACTTGTAATCCATAACCATCTACGCTAAAGTGATTCAAATGTTCATATAGGTACAGGTTAAATCTGTCAGGAACTCAGCTTCCTTGCAGTCTACCTTGATCTCGTAATTCCATATCTCGCAGTAAGGTCCTTTCTTAGCCTCCTCAGCTTCAGGGGAATAAAAGATCCAGACTTTCCAGCATCTCCTCATGGTGAAGGAAGGGAAACCTGTTCTTTGAAGAAGAGCATCACTGATGTTGTTCAAAGCGCGGAGTTTACTGTCCGCTATCATAGAGGCTACTCTCACCTATGTCTCCTCCACTTCCCGGTCATCCACCCTCAGCATATCTTCCTGCTGCCTGAACAGGGACAGAGTTCTTTTTGTTTATCAATTCATCCAGCACATCATTCTCCCCAACTTCCACCATCTACAGCAGGATCCTACCACCAAATTCATCTTTACTTCCCCCACTCTCTGCTTTGTGCAGGGATCGTTCCCTCAGTGATTCCCTTGTCCATTTGTCTCTCCCCACGAATCTTTTTTCTGGCACTTAACACTGCAAGTGGAAGAAATGCTACACCTGCTCATTTACCTCCTCCCTCACCTCCATTCTGGGCCCCAAACAGTCCTTCCAGGTAAGGCTACACTTCGCCTGTGAATCTGTTGAGGTCATCTAATGTATCAGATTGTCCTAATGTGGTCTTCTCTATGTTGGTGAGACCCAATGTAAATTGTTGAGGGACTTCGTCCATACATAAAAAGCAGGATTTCCTGGTGGCCAAACATTTCAATTATAATCCCATTCCTATTCTGACCTGTCTGTTCCTGGCTTCCTGTACTGCCATGTTGAGGCCACTGATTGGAACAGCAACAGCTCATACTCCATGTGTACCTCCAAGCTAATAGCATGAACATCAATTTCTCTAACCTGGTGATTTCCCCTCTCCCTTCCCTCTTCAATTTCACCATTCTGCCCCCCTTCTTGCCTCTCCTCTTTGCCTACCTATCACCTCCCCTTGGCGCACCTCCTTCCCTTTCTCCCATGATCCCTTCTCCTCTCCTGTCAGATTCCTCCTCCAGCCCTTTTCCACCTATCACCTCCCAGCTTCTCACTTCATCCTCCCTTCTTCGCACCTTATTTTGGCCTCTTCCCTGTTCCTTTCCAGTCCTAATGAAGGGTCTCGATCCAAAATCCCAACTGCTTATTTATTTTCACAGATGCTGCCTGGTCTGTTGATTTCCTCCAGTATTTTGTGTGTTGCTTTCGATCCATTTTGCTATCTTGCCCCAGGTCCCATGGGTCGGGTCCTCACATTTGTGGGACTTTGAAGACTTGCTTAGGTCCATGTAACCATATTTATTCCACCGATTTCATCAGTACACTTTTGTTAGTTCTTCAAAAACTTTGTCAGATTGGTCACACAGGACCTGACTTGCTGTGATATTAAATCCTCTCCCTTGTAATTTTTTCCACAGTTTTTCTTGGAAAGGAGGACAGTATTTTCTGTCCTCCAGTTATCTAGTACCTCACTTGTAGTCAATTAAAGATGTAGAGAGAAAACTTTTAGCAATCTCTATTGCTGAGTGGCTGCAATCTCTTCCCTTTCTTGTGCTGTTCTGACACGTGCTCTGAACAGTCTTCATAAAAATAGGGTTTTCTGATGGATGACAGAGCAGTGTATATAGAAACGTAGAAAACCTACAGCACAATACAGGTTAATCGACCCACAAAGCTGTGCTGAACGTGTCCTTACCTTAGAACTACTGAGGCTTACTCATAGCCCTCTATTTTTCTAAGCTCCATGTATCCATCCAGGAGTCCCTTAAAAGACCCTATTGTTTCCACCTCCACCACTGCCGCCGGCACCCCATTCCACGCACTCACCACCCTCTGCGTATAAAAAAAAACCTAGTCCTGACATCTGCTCTGTACCTACTTCCAGGCACCTTAAAACTATGACCTCTCATGCTAGCCATTTCAGCCCTGGGAAAAAAGGCTCTGACTATCCACACGATCAATGCCTCTCATTATCTTGTATACCTTATCAGGTCACCTCGCATCCTCTGTTGCTCCAAGGAGAAAAGGCCGAGTTCACTCAACCTATTCTCATGAGGCATGCTCCCCAATCCAGGCAACATCCTTGTAAATGTACTGTGCACCCTTTCTATGGTTTCCTTCTATCCTTCCTGTAGTGCGGCGACCAGAGCTGAGCGCAGTACTCCAAGTGGGGTCTGACCTATATAGGGTCCTATATAGCTGTAATATTACCTCTCGACTCCTAAACTCAATCTCACAATTGATGGATGCCTTCTTAACGACAGAATCACCCTACGCAGCAGCTTTGAGTGCCTATGGACTCAGATTCCAAGATCCCTCTGATCCTCCACACTTACCATTAATACTATATTCTGTCATCATATTTGACCTACCAAAATGAACCACCTCACACTTGTCTGGGTTGAACTCCATTTGCCACTTCTCAGCCCAGTTTTGCATCGTTATCAATGTCCCGCTGTAACCTCTGACTATCCACAACACCCCCAATCATGTGTCATCAGCAAATTTACTAACCTATCCCTCCACTTCCTCATCCAGGTCATTTATAAAAATCACAAAGAATAGGGGTCCCAGAACAGATCCCTGAGGCACACCACAGGTCACTGTCCTCCATGCAGAATATGACCCGTCTGCGACCACTCTTTGCCTTCCGTGAGCAAGCCAGTTCTGGATCCACAAAGCAATGTCCCCTTGGACCCCATGCCTCCTTACTTTCTCAATAAGCCTTGCATGGGGTACCTTATCAAATGTCTTTCTGAAATCCATATACACTACGTCTGCTGTTCTACCTTCATCAATGTGTTTAGTCACATCCTCAAAAAAATCAATCAGGCTCATAAGGCATGACCTGCCCTTGACAAAGCCATGCTGACTGCACCTAATCATATTATACCTCTCCAAATGTTCATAAATCCTGCCTCTCAGGATCTTCTCCATCAACTTACCAACCACTGAAGTAAGACTCACTGGTCTATAATTTCCAGGGCTATCTCTGCTTCCTTTCTTGAATAAGGGAACAACATCTGCAACCCTCCAATCCTCCAGAACCTCTCCTGTCCCCATTGATAATTCAAAGATCATCGCCAGCGGCTCAGCAATCTCCTCCCTTGCTTCCCATAGTAGCCTGGGGTACATCCCGTCCGGTCCTGGTGACTTATCCAACTTGATGCTTTCCAAAAGCTCCAGCACATCCTCTTCCTTAATATCTACATGCTCAAGCTTTTTAGTCCACTGCAAGTCATCCCTACAATCGCCAAGATCCTTTTCCATAGTGAATACTGAAGCAAAGTATTCATTAAGTACCTCCGCTAATTCCTCCGGTTCAATATACACTTTTCCATTGTCACGTTTGATTGGTCCTATTCGCTCACGTCTTATCCTCTTGCTCTTCACATACTTGTAGAATGCCTTGGGGTTTTCTTTAATCCTACTGGGCCTTCTGATGGCCCCTTCTGGCTCTCCTAATTTCATTCTTAAACTCCTTCCTGCTAGTCTTAATCTTATAGATCTCTATCATTACCTAGTTTCTTGAACTTTTTTTAAGCTCTTCTTGACTAGATTTACAACAGTCTTTGTACACGGTTCCTGTACCCTACCATCCTTTCCCTGTCTCATTGGAAAGTATCTACGCAGAACCCAACACAAATATTCCTTGAACTTTTGCCATATTTCTTCCATACCTTTCCTTCAGAACATCTGTTTCCAATTTATGCTTTCAAGTTCCTCCAATTAACTGTTTCCCGAACTTGTCTGTTCCTTTCCCTCTCCAATGCTATGGTAAAGGAAATAGAATTGTGATCACTATCTCCAAAGTGCTCTCCCACTGAGAGACCTGACCAGGTTCATTTCCCAATACCAAAGCAAGTACAGTCTCTTCTCTTGTAGGCTTATATACATATTGTGCCAAGAAACCTTCCTGAACACACCTAACAAACTCCAACCCATCTAAACCCCTCACTCTAGGGAGATGCCAATCAATATTTGGGAAATTAAAATCTCCCACCACAACAACCCTGTTATCATCACGGCTTTCCAGAATCTGTCTTCCTATATGCTCCTCGATGTCCCTGTTACCATTGGGTGGTCTATAAAAAAAAAAACACCCAGGAGAGTTATTGACCCCTTCCTATTCCTTACTTCTACCCACAGAAACTCCGTAGACAGCCCCTCCATGACTTCCTCCTTTTCTGCAACCGTGACACTGTCTCTGATCAAAAGTGCCATGCCTCCACCTCTTTTGCCTCCCTCCCTGTCCTTTCCGAAACCTCTAAAGCCTGGCACTTAAAGTAGCTATTCCTGCCCCTGCATCATCCAAGTCTCTGTAATGGCCACAACATCATAGCTCCAAGTGCTCATCCACGCTCTAAGCTCATCTGCTTTATTCATAATACTCCTTGCATTAAAATCGATACATCTCAAACCATCGGTCTGAGTGTGTCCCTTCTCTAAAACCTGCTTATCCTCCCTTTTGCACTGTCCCCAAGCTTTCTCCATTTGTGAGCCAAACCTCCCTTTCCTCCGTCACTTCAGTTCAGTTCCCACCCCCCAGCAATTCTAATTTAAACTCTTCCCAATAGCCTTTGGAAACCTCCCCACCAGGATATTGGTCCCCCGGGATTCAAGTGCAGCCCATCGTTTTTGTACAGATCACACCTGCCTCAGAAGAGGTCCCAATGATCTAGAAATCTGAATCCCTGCCCCCTGCTCCAATCTCTCAGCCACACATTTATCTTCCACCTCATTCTATTCCTATACTCACTGTCAAGTGGCACAGGTATTGATTCTGAGATGACTATCTTTGTGGTCCTACTTCTCAACTTCCTTCCCAACTCCCTGTAGTCTGCTTTCAGGACCTCCTCCCTTTTCCGACCTATGTTGTTGGTACCAATATGTACCACGACCTCTGGCTGTTCTCCTTCCCATTTCAAGATATCGTGGACACGAACAGAAACATCCTGGACTCTAGCACCTGGGGGGCAAACTACCATCCGCGTTTATTTCCTGCATCCACAGAATTGCCTGTCTGACCCCCTAACTAGAGAGTCCCCTATTCTCTTCCTTTCCCTGCCCTTCTGAGGTACAGCACCAAACTCTGTGCTAGAGGTGCGACCACTATTGCTTCCCCCAGGTAGGCAGTCTCCCCCAACAGTACTCGAACAGGAGTACTTATTGTTAAGGGGGACAGCCACGGGGGTACTCTCTAGCACCTGCTTCTTGCCCTTCCCTCTCCAGCCACTTATCCGTCTCCCCTGGCCCCAGAGTGCCTACCTGCCTATAGCTCCTCTCTATCACCTCCTCGCTCTCCCTGACCAGACTAAAGTCATCGAGCTGCACTTCCAGTTCCCGAACGCAGTTCCTAAGGAGCTGCAGCTCGACGCACCTGGTGCAGATGTGGCCATCCGGGAGGCTGGGAGTCTCCAGGGCTTCCCACATCTGACACTGAGCACAGAAAACTGGCCTCTCACACATACTTTCTGTCTGTATTTTAAACAGATAACCTACCTCACCTCAACCCATTATCACCAAAGCCCCGTTGAGGCAAAGCCTTCCTACTCTGTCTCTGTCTCCCTCTCCTCCAAAGCCCGCTCTGTTAAGCTGTCTTCTTGTAAACGCTTCCCACTGTTCTCACTGGCCTACCTCCACGTGCTTGTGCAGTCGTGCCCCGTTCAAATTGCTGAAGAAATATGGTGGATCATGAGGTTGCAGAATAACTGAACATACTTCTGAAGGCCCACCGTGTCTCATGGATGCCAGGCTCTGAGGTGTTAGATCTTTTCAAACTCTGCCCAATTTAGCACAGTGGTATTGCCACACAAGATGTAATGTACTTTTACTGTAGAAATGTGATTTTTATTTTCATAAGCACCGTGCAGTGGTCACTCCTAACAATACTGTCATGAACAGGTACATCTGAGATAAGATGATTGACAAGAAGATGATAGTTTTCCCCTCACCTCCTGCTGCAGACCCAGTCAAACAGCATTGCCCTTTAGAACTGAGCCAGTTCAGTCAGTGGTAGTGCTACTGAGACACTCTTGGTGATGAGCACCCAACCAGTGTGCATCTTTATCACTGTCGGTGCTTCCAAGTGATATTCCACACGGAATGGCATTGATTCATCAGCAGAGGGGGAGGGGTGATAGGTGGATCAATAGAACATTTCCATGCCCAAGTTTAACCTGATGCCTTGGTGTTCAGGACACAAGGAGAGTTCTCTCCTAACTGTAGGCCATCATGCTGCCTCTTCTGCCGTGTTTGTCTTGCTGTTGGACAGGGCATAGCAAGGGATTGAGATGGTGGTTTCTGAAAAGTTGACTGTAAGATGTGATTCCATAAGTATGACCATGTCAGGCTATTTGCTTTACCACTCAGTGAGACAGCTCACCCATTTCTGACCCCCAGCTGCTCGTAAGAAGGACTCTGCAGGGTCAACAGGGCAGTTTTTGGAGTCCATAAGGTATAGGAGCCGAATTAGGCAATTGGCCCATTGAGTTTGCTCCGCCATTACATCATGGCCCAGCCCTAATCTCCTACTATCTCCCTATATCTCTTCATGCCCTGACCTATCAAGAATCTATTGACCTTTGCCTTAAATGAACATAAAGATTTGGCCTCTGCAGCTGCCTGGAGCGATGAATTCCACAGATTCACTACTCTCTGGCAAAAGAAATACCTCTTCATCTCCATTCTAAAAGAACGCCCCTCTATTTTGAGGCTGTGTCCTCTCGTCTTAGACTCTTTCAGCATAGGAAACATCCTTTCTACATCCACTCTTATCAAGGCTTTTTACCATTCAATAGGTCACCCTTCATCCTTCTGAATTCCAGTGAATACAGACCCAGAGCCATCAGACAAGCCACTCAATCCTGGAATCATATTCATGAACCTCCTTTGAATACTCCAATTCAGCTCATCCTTTCTAAAGTAACCAGGCCAAAACTGATCACAGTACTCCAAGTGAGGCCTTGCCAGTGCTTTATAAAGTTTCAACATTGCAGACTTGCGTTTATATTCTAGTCCTCTTGAAATGAATGGTAACATCACATTTGCCTTCCTCACCACAGACTCAACCTGCAAATTAACCTTTAGGGCAGGGGTGTCAAACTCATTTTAGGTCACGGGCCGGATTGGGCAAAATGCGACTTCATGCAGGCCAGATCAGTTGTGCATACGTGCGTGCTCCCACAGCTTTCGTTGCCTTCGTTTTTTCAACCTGCTCTCATGTGTCTCAGTCTCTCAGTCTCTGCTATAACTACAAAGTGTTTCACTTTACAAACTTTGTTTCTGATGAAGAAGATTGCCTAGCAAGCATTATTTTTATGATTGGTATTAACTTAGTCGTAGGCTACAAGAAAGTTGTGATGAGAGAGAGAAAAAAACGATGCTATTTTGACTAAGATTGTTTTGGGAGCCACACCCTTTCCATTAATAAACTATTTGAAATCGAACATTAGCAGACACAAATGTAGACCTAACAAAACAAATTGTAAATGTAGGCTACACAACTGTACCTAATTTTTATTAGCCTGCTTCCAGCAATCAAACTCAATGAACACAGTTAGCCTCTAATTTTTATTGAATTGATCACACTTACGATAATAGAATAGTCAGAAAATGAATGAATCACAATATTATGACGCTCAATATTTCATAATGCATTTTGCTTACATGTCGCAGTGCATCGAACAGTGTCACTCATTTTTCATTTGCTGCTTCCAGACACCTGACATCTCTTGGCTTTAACCAGTCTGTCAACATCAGGGACCAGTTTCTGGGCAGTTATGATTTTCATAACGTCATTTAGATGTCTGTGTGTCAGCTGCGAGCGCAGTTTGGATTTGTTAATGTTCGTTATGGAGAACGCCTGCTCACAGAGATATGTTGTCCCAAACATGCAAAGGGTCTTTGAGGCAAAGTCTGTCATTTTGGGGTACATCGGTCCCAGGTATTGATAGAATGAGTCCAGACCCACAGTCTCAAATTTATATTTCAAAGCCGAGTTACATTGAATTTCAATTAGTTCCATTTGGAGTTCCTCCGGTACATCTGATGCTGCGTTGACGGCAACCAGCGAGCAAAATAGTGAGAATTCCTTCTCGAGCGGAGTGAAGACTTAGAAATGATTCTGAAACTGGCTTTTCAGCCGTGATATGTTGTCATTATTCCCATTGAAAGGCACTGATGTTGTCGTTGTATTCCTTAACAAGTTTGTTGCAGCCTTGCTTGTTAACATTAAGCACATTTAAGTGCTCTGCTATATGCACCAAAAATGCAAGACCATGAAACCAGTCTGGGTAATCCAACTCTGCCACTAGCTTCCCTTTCTTGTTCATGGATAGTCCAATTTCCACACGTAATTGAAAAACACGTGAGAGCCCAACCCCTGTGCTCAACCAGCATACTTCAGTGTGGTAGGGTAGGCCATGTACAATATTACTTTTGGACAAAAGAGTGTCAAAATGCCAATGGTTGAGTCCCTTGGCTCTAATAAAATTAACCGTTTTGATTGCTACATCCATGACATTGTCTATTTTCAGGCTCCTGCTACATAATGCCTCTTGGTGTATAATACAATGAAAATTCCAGAATTCCTGCTGTGGATTCTCTGTCTGAACTTTCTCTCTGAGTTTCGCAATAACACCTGCCTTTTTCCTGACCATGGACGGTGTGCCATCTGTTGCCACGCTGACAGAGTGACTCCAGTCAACCCCCAGTCTGTCCAAGACCTCGGCGAGGCTGGGGAAAACGTCGTTCGCCATTGTGGTGTTTGTCATGGGCACAATCTCCACAAACTCCTCGGTGACAGTCAAAGATGCATCAACACCACGACTAAATAATCCCAATTGAGCTACATGAGTCACGTCGGTACTCTCATCAATTGCAATAGAGAAGGCAAGAAATGACTTCACTTTGTCTTTTAGTTGACTGTTCAAATCTGCTGCAAGGTCCCTGATTCTCTGTGCCACAGTATTTCTTGACAAGCTGATAATACCAAAAGCCTGTCTCTTCTCAGGGCACACCAGCTCAGCCGCCGTCAGCATGTATGCTTTGATGAATTCCCCCTCTAAGTATGGCTTCGACGCAGCAGTTATTTTGTTGGCAATAATATAACTGGCCTTGACAACTCCATCATGAGTCTCTCGACTTCTGGTGAACACTGATTGCTGTTTTCTCAGAGCTGCTTCAAGCTCGTTTATCTTTTGCGTTCTGAGTTGTCCTGCGTACTTGTCATATTTTTCTCAGTGTGACATCTCATAGTGTCGTTTGACATTGTACTCTTTTGCCACAGCCACTTGCTGTGATCATATCAGACACACAGGTTTGCCGTTGACCTCACAGAAGAGAAAACGATCTTTCCAATTATCGTTGAATATCCAACCTTCGATGTCAACTTTTCTTTTCTTGGAAAGCATTTTGAACCGCAGCAGCAGCAGTAGTCTCAGCCTTGCTACAGGTGTTACTTACCTGAGTACTCTGTGTTTATACTGTGTCTGATGACGTAAGTGGGGCCCTAGTGGTCTTCAGTGCAGGGTGGTAGGTGCTTATGCACAGCGGGCGGTTAACTGCCACCTATCATTTTCTAAGTACACAGAGCAAGCTGCCGGCGCAGCAGGCGGCACACACAGTGGCGGGAGAGAGAGCGGCTGCCGTACAGATACATAATAAATGGTCGTGAATATATATTTTTTTCCCTCAAGTCATCCCGTGGGCTGGATTGGACCCCTTTGCGGGCCGGATGTGGCCTGCAGGCCGATAGTTTGACACCCCTGCTTTAGGGGATCCTGCACGAGGACTTCCCAAGTGTCTCTGCACCTCAGTTTTTTGTATGTTCTCTCCATTTCGAAAATAGTCAGCTCTTTCATTTCTTCTACCAAAGTATATGACCATACACTTCCCGACACTGTATTTCATCTGACATTTCTTTGCTCGTTCTATAATCTAAGTCCTTCTATAGCTTCTCTATTTCCTCAAAACAACCTGCCCTCCACCTATCTTTATCATCGGTAATCTTTGAACAAACCCATTAATTCTATCATCAAATTTATTGGCATATAATGTAAAATGAATCAGTCCCAACACAGACCCCTGTGGAACACCACTAGTCACTGGGATTCCAACAGAAAAGTCTCCCTTTATTCCCACACTTTGCCTCCTACCAATCAGCCACTGCTTTATCCATGCTAGAATCTTTCCTGTAATACCGTGGCTTGTTAAGCAGCCTCATGTGTGGCATCTTCTCAAATGCCTACTGAAGATCCAAATACAAACCATCGACCAGTACTCCTCTGTGACCCTGCTTGTAATTTCTTCAAAGAATTCCGACAGATTTTTCAGGCAATATTTTCCTCTGAGGAAACCATGCTGACTGCAGCCTATTCAAGTGCCCCAAAACCACATCTTTAATAATTGACTCCAACATCTTTAAATTGTCTATTCCCCTGTCTCTACCTTTGCCTTCCTTATAATCGTTGTGTGGCTAGTACTTGGTGATTGAGTAATGTGTTTTAAATTTTCAGGGGAAGTTTCTGATTCAGAAAGGAGTAGCTCATCTTCAAGCTCTGAGTCTTCATCCTCGTCAGAAGAGGAGGAGTTCCACGATGGCTATGATGATGACCTCATGGGTGATGAGGAGGACAGAGCAAGGTTGGAACAAATGACTGAGAAGGAACGCGAACAAGAACTCTATAACCGGATAGAAAAACGAGAGGTGCTGAGGCGTAGGTGAGATGCTGTATAGAGGATCTTTTACACTAAAGAATATTACAGACTCCAAATCGGGTTTAATATCACTGGCAAATTTTGTGAAGTTTGTTGTTTGGTGGCAGCAGTACAATGCAGTATATAATAAAAAAAACTATATATTACAATAAGAAAAAAATTGCATCAAACGTTAATAAATAAGTAGTGCAAAAAGAGAGCAAATAAACAGTTGTAAGATAGTGCACATGAGTTCATTGTCCGTTCAGAAATCCAATGACAGATGGAAAGAAGCTGTTTCTAAAATGTTGAGTGTATCTCTTCAACCCCTGTACCACCACCTTGATGGTAGCAATGAGCAGAAGGCATGACCTGAGAGATAGGATGATAGATGCATCCTTTTTGAGGCATCGACTTTGAAGATGATCCTTGATGCTGGGGAGGCTAGTGCTCGTGATGGAGCTGGCTGAGTTTGCAATTTTCTGCAGCAATTGTCGATCTTGTGCATACCAGAAGGTGATGCAAACAGTTCGCATGCTACGTGGTACGTATGTAGAAATTTGAGTGTCTTTGGTGACATACCACTTCTCCTCAAACTCCTAGTGAAATAGTCGCTATTGTGCCTTCTCTGTAATTGCATCAAGGCCCAAGATAGATCCTCAGAGATGTTGACACCCAGGAACTTGAAACTGCCTTGGCTGTGCCCCCATACAGTGCCTCTAAAATGTATTTCCCCCCTCCGTACAGTGCCTCCAAAATGTATTCCCCCTCTGTACAATGTCTCTAAAATGTATGCACCCCATACAGTGCATGTAAGATGTCCCCCGGTACTGTGCCTGTAAACTGTATCCCCCGTACTGTGCCTGTAAACTGTAACCCCCGTACTGTGCCTGTAAAATGTATCTCCCGTACTGTGCCTGTAAAATGTATCTCCCGTACAGTGCCTGTAAAATGTATCCCCCGTACAGTGCCTGTAAAATGTATCTCCCCCTGTACAGTGCCTGTAAAATGTATGTCCCAGGTACAGTGCCTGTAAAATGTGTCCCCCGTACAGTGCCTGTAAAATGTCCCCCGAATAGTTGCTGTAAAATGTATCCACCCGTATGGTGCCTGTAAAATGTCCCCCCCATACGACACCTGTAAAATGTATCCTCTTGTACAGTGCCTGTAAAATGTATCCCCCCGTACAGTGCCTGTAAAATGTCCCTCTGCTGAACAGTGCCTATAGAATGTATTTCGCCATATTTGTTGTAAAATGTATCCCTCCCGTACAGCGCCTGTAAAATGTATCTCTCCCCCCCCCATACGTTCCCTGTAAAATGTCCCCCCCCGTACAGTGCCTGTAAAATGCATTCCCTCCATACGGGTCCTGTGAAATGCATTCTCCCTGTACGGGTCCTGTAAAATGCCCCCACCTGTACAGTGCCTGTATCATGTATCCCCCCCCATATAGTGCCTGTAAAATGTATCCCCCCTGTATGGTCCCTGTAAAATGTATTCTCCCCCCCCCCCCCCCCGGTACGGTGCCTGTAAAATGTGTCTCTCTTCGCCACCCCCCCCTCCGTACAGTGCCTGTAAAATGTCCCCGTACGTGTACAGTGCCTGTAAAATGTCTCCCTGTACAGTGCCTCTTAACTGTATCCCCCCGTACAGGGCCTCTAAACTGTATCCCCACTGTACACCACCTGTAAAATTCCCCCCCAGTGCAGTCCATGTAAAATGTATTTCCCTCCCGTACAGCGCCTGTAAAATGTGTCCCCCGTACATTGCCTGTAACATGTATCTCCCCTGTACAGTGCCTGAAAACGTTCCCCCCATACAGTGCCTCTAAACTGTATCCCCACCTGAGAGTGCCTGTAAAATGTTCCTGCCCGTACAGTGCCTTTGAAATGTATCCCCCATACAGTACCTGTAAAAAGTATCCCCCTGTACAGTACCTATAAAATGAACCCCCGTACAGTGCCTGTAAAATGACCCCCCGTACAGTGCCTGTAAAATGACCCCCCCGTACAGTGCCTGTAAAATGCATTCTCCCCAGACAGTGCCTGTATAATGCATTCCCCTGTACGGTGCCTGTAAAATGTCTTCCCCGTACAGTGCCTGTAAAATGCATTGACCCCGTACAGTGCTTGTAAAATGCATTCCCTTTTTACACTGCCTGTAACATGTATACCCCGCTTACAGTGCCTGTAAAATGTCCCCCCCAGTGCAGTGCTTGTAAAATGTATCCCCCTATACATTGCCTGTAATATGTATCCTCCCCATACAGTGCCTATAAAATGTTCCCCAGTACAGTGCCTGTAAAATGCATTCCCCCCTGTACAGCGCCAGTAAAATGTTCCCCCCCCCGTACACTGCCTGTAACATATATACCCTGCTTACAGTGCCTGTAAAATGTCCCCTCGTACAGTGCCTGTAAAATGTACCCAGGTACGGTACCTATAAAGTTTATTCCCCCACCCCCCATACGGTGCCTGTAAAATGTCCCCGTACCTGTACAGTGCCTGTAAAATGGCTCCCTGTACAGTGCCTCTTAGCTGTATCCCCCCCCATACAGGGCCTCTAAACTGTATCCCCCATGTACACCACCTGTAAAATCCCCCCCCCAGTACAGTCCCTGTAAAATGTATTTCCCTCCCGTACAGTGCCTGTAAAATGTGTCCCCCATACATTGCCTGTAACATGCATCTCCCCCTGTACAGTGCCTGAAGACGTCCCCCCCATACAGTGCCTCTAAACTGTATTTCCACCTGAGAGTGCCTGTAAAATGTTTCTGCCCGTGCAGTGCCTGTGAAATGTATCCCCTGTACAGTACCTGTAAAATGTATCTCCCTTACATTGCCTGTAACATGTAAACCCTCCATTCAGTGCCTGTAAAATGTTCCCCCCCCCCGCCCGTACATTGCCTGTAACATGTAACCCCTCCATTCAGTGCCTGTAAAATGTTCCCCAGTACGGTACCTATAAAGTGTATTCCCCCACCCCCCCATACGGTGCCTGTAAAATGTCCCCGTACCTGTACAGTGCCTGTAAAATGGCTCCCTGTACAGTGTCTCTTACCTGTTCCCCCCCACCGTACAGGGCCGCTAAACTGTATCCCCCCTGTACACCACCTGTAAAATCCCCCCCCCAGTACAGTGCCTGTAAAATGTCCCCCCCCGTACATTGCCTGTAACATGTAACCCCTCCATTCAGTACCTGTAAAATGTCCCCCCCTGTACACTGTGTGTAACACGTATCCCCCCTGTACAGTGTCTGTGAAATGTCCCCACACCTGTACAGTACCTGTAAAATGTCCCCACACCTGTACAGTGCCTGTAAAATGTCCCCCCGTACAGTGCTTGTAAAATCTTCCCAGTACAGTACCTATAAAATGTATTCCCCCCCCATACCCCTGTACAGTGCCTGTAAACGTTCCCCCCATAGAGTGCCTCGAAACTGTATCGTCACCTGAGAGTGCCTGTAAAATGTTCCTGACCGTACAGTGCCTGTGAAATTATCCCCCGCACAGTGCCTGTAAAATGTATCCCCCTGTACAGTACCTATAAAATGTATCCCCCCCTACAGTGCCTGTAAAGTGTATCCCCCGTACATTGCCTGTAACATGTAATCCCTCCATACAGTGCCTGTAAAATGTCCCCCCCCCCCCCCCCCCGGTAACCTGTGCTGTACCGGGCAGAAAGATCTGCTGAGGGATACCATCGCCTACGTGCAGGACAAGAGGGTGGACGCCTGCCTGGTCAGCTTGGACCAGGAGAAAGCCTTCGACAGGATATCGCACACGTACATGGCGGATGTGCTCTCCAAAATGGGATTTGGGGAGGGAATCCGGAATTGGATTAGACTACTCTACACAGACATCCGTAGTGCAGTCCAGGTCAACGGGTGGGAAACAGACAGCTTCCCCATCAGGTCTGGAGACAGGCAGGGCTGTCCCATCCCCCCTGTCTTGTTTGTCTGCTGCATAGAACCCTTTGTGGAAGCCATCAGGAGGGATGAGGGCATAAGGGGGGTGACGCTGCCAGGCAGTGGAGGGACCCAAGTGAAAACCTCCCTGTACATGGACGACGTCACCGTCTTCTGCTCTGATCCGAGGTCCGTTCGCAGGTTGATTGGCACCTGCGAACAGTTCGAGCTAGCGTCGGGGGCCAGGGTCAACCGCACGAAGAGCGAAACCATGCTCTTCGTCAACTGGCCCGACCGATCCAGTGTCCCCTTCACCATCAGGTCTGACCACGTGAAGGTGTTGGGGATCTGGTTCGGAGGGGCTGAGGCGTGCGACAAGAACTGGCAGGAGCAGACTGCCAAGGTGAAACAGAAACTGGGACTGTGGGAGGGCGCTCCCTGTTGATAACGGGCAAGAACCTGGTCATCAGGTGTGAGGTACTCTCAGGGCTGCTGTACTTGGCGCAGGTCTGGCCCGTCCCTCGCTCCTACAGCTCGGAAATCACCCGGGCTGTCTTCAGATTCGTCTGGGGATCCAAGATGGAGCGGGTGAGACGGACCGTCATGCACAAGTCCCTGGACAACGGGGGCAAGAACGTCCCCAATGTCGCCCTCACCCTGATGGCCATCTTCGTATGTGGCTGCATCAGGTTGTGTGTGGAACCCAGGTATGTGGGCACCAAGTACCACTATGTGCCCAGGTTCTACCTGTCGCCCTGGCTACGAAGGATGGGTCTGGCCCCACTCCCGCGCAACGCCCCAGTCAGCTGGTCATTGCCGGCATACCTGTCCTATGTAGCAAAATTCTTCCAGGAGAACGCCTTTGACCACAGGGCCATCAGGCAGTGGTCGGCACGTAGTGTCCTGCAGGCACTGCAGGAGAAGGACGTGATGGACACAGTGGGGTGGTTCCCTGAGCAGACTGTCCAGTTCATCTGGCAAAATGCCTCATCGCCAGATCTCACCAACAGGCATCAAGACCTCGCCTGGCTGGCGGTGAGAGGGGCCCTCCCAGTCAGAGCCCTCCTGTACGCCCGGAACATCGTCTCCGCAACCCACTGCCCACGGGAGGACTGCAGTGAGGAGGAGTCTGTGACCCACCTCTTTGCACACTGCCAGTTCGCAAAGAGGGTGTGGAGGAGGATGGACGGGCTAGTGTCACGTTTTATCCCCAGCAGCTGCGTAACAGAGGACTCTCTGATCTACGGGCTGTTCCCGGGGGCGCACACGGAGACCAACATCCGGTGCTGCTGGCAGGAAAGACGCTCTTTGGTCAGCCCGAAACTTGATGATCTACCAGCACATGGAGATGTCCGTGGGAGAATGCTGCCGACTGGCACATTCTCGGCTGCAGGAGTACGTGCTGAGGGACGCACTGAAACTTGGTGCAGCCACCGCAAGGGCCCGGTGGGGAAGGACCACGGTATAGGTTTCTCCACCCGTGGGAGTGAGAGGGGTCGGTGGGCGGGGAGTATACCCCTCAACAATGACATGGTAAGCTGAACTACTGGAGTGCCACGTGGGTGGCTATAAATATGGATATGTACTGACTATAATAGAAATGTATGTAAAGGATGAAAAGTTATTGAATGGTTTATTGTATATATTTATTTTTGAATAAGTATATTTTGAAATAAAAAAAAACACGTATCCCCCCAGTACAGTGCCTGTAAAATGACCCCCCCATACAGTGCCTGTATAATGCATTCCCCTGTATGGTGCCTGTAAAATGTCTTCCCCGTACAGTGCCTGTAAAATGCATTCCCCTCATACAGTGCCTGTAAAATGTATTCCTTCCCTGTACAGCGCCAGTAAAATGTCCCCCCCCCCCCGTACACTGCCTGTAACATATATACCCTGCTTACAGTGCCTGTAAAATGTCCCCTCGTACAGTGCCTGTAAAATGTACCCCGGTACGGTACCTATAAAGTGTATTCCCCCACCCCCCATACGGTGCCTGTAAAATGTCCCGTACCTGTAAAATGTTCCCGTACCTGTACAGTGCTTCTTAGATGTATTCTTCCCCCCCCCCACACAGGGCCTCTAAACTGTATCCCCCCTGTACACCACCTGTAAAATTCCCCCCCAGTACAGTCCCTGAAAAATGTATTTCCCTCCTGTACAGTGCCTGTAAAATGTGTCCCCCGTACATTGCCTGTAACATGTATCTCCCCCTGTACAGTGCCTGAAGACGTTCTCCCCCATACAGTGCCTCTAAACTGTATCCCTACCTGAGAGTGCCTTTAAAAGGTTTCTGCCCGTGCAGTGCCTGTGAAATGTATCCCCTGTACAGTACCTGTAAAATGTATCCCCCGTACATTGCCTGTAACATGTAACCCCTCCATTCAGTGCCTGTAAAATGTATCCCCCATACAGTGCCTGTAAAATGTATCTCCCATACAGTGCCTGTGAAATGTATCCTCCTGTAGAGTACCTGTAAAATGTATCCCCCACTACAGTGCCTGTAAAATGTCTCCACACCTGTACAGTGCCTGTAAAATGTCCCCCCCCCCATGCAGTGCTTGGAAAATGTGCTCCCATATAGTGCCTGTAAATGCATTTCCCCCTGTACAGCGCCAGTAAAATTTATTCCTTCCCTGTACAGCGCCAGTAAAATGTTCCCCCTCCCGTACACTGCCTGTAACATATACCTTGCTTACAGTACCTGTAAAATGTTCCCCAATACAGGGCCTGTAAAATGTACCCTGGTACGGTACCTATAAAGAGTATTCCCCCACCCACCATACGGTGCCTGTAAAATGTCCCCGTACCTGTACAGTGTCTGTAAAATGGCTCCCTGTACAGTGCCTCTTAGCTGTATCCCCCCTGTACACCACCTGTAAAATTCCCCCCCCTGTACAGTCCCTGTAAAATGTCCCCCTCCGTACATTGCCTGTAACATGTAACCCCTCCATTCAGTGCCTGTAAAATGTCCACCCCCGTGCAGTACCTGTAAAATGTCTCCCCCGTACACTGTGTGTAACACATATCCCCCTGCCCCGTGCAGTGCCTGTGAAATGTCCCCACACCCGTACAGTGCCTGTAAAATGTCTCCACACCTGTACAGTGCCTGTAAAATGCCCCCCCCGTACAGTGGTTGTAAAATCTTCCCAGTACAGCACCTATAAAATGTATTCCCCCCCACACCCCTGTACAGTGCCTGTAAAATGTCTCCCTGTACAGTGCCTCTTAGCTGTATCCCCACATACAGTGCCTGTGAAATGTATCCTACTGTACAGTACCTGTAAAATGTATCCCCCCTACAGTGCCTGTAAAATGTATCCCCCCATACAGTGCCTGTAAAATGACCCCCGTACAGTGCCTGTAAAATGTTCCCCCGTACAGTACCAGTAAAACGACCCCCCCCCCCGTACGGTGCCAATAAAATGTCCTCCCGTACGGTGCCTGTAAAATGTATCCCCCCTGTACGGTCCCTGTAAAATGTATCTCCCCGGTACGGTCCCTGTAAAATGTATCTACCCCGTACTGTCCCTGTAAAATGTATCTACCCCGTGTGGTCCCTGTAAAATGTGTCCACCTGTACGGTCTCTGTAAAATGTCCCCCGGTAAGGTGCCTGTAAAATGTGTCCCCCACCCCCCCGAACAGTGCCTGTAAAATGTCCACCCCGGGCCGGGCCGATTTGGTTAACGAATTGTCCCGGCCAGGTTGGTTAACGAATTGCCATGGCCGGGTAGGTTAACCAATTGCCAGATGCAGCTTGGTTAACGAATTGTCCGGTCGAGTTGGTGCACGAATTGCCAGGACAGGGTTGGGTAGTCCATTGTCCGTTCTCAGATGCTTAACGAATTGGCAGGGCCAGAGCGGTTACCGAATTGTATCTCCCCGGTACAGTCCCTGTAAAATGTATCTACCCCGTACTGTCCCTGTAAAATGTATCTACCCCGTGTGGTCCCTGTAAAATGTGTCCACCTGTACGGTCTCTGTAAAATGTCCCCCGGTAAGGTGCCTGTAAAATGTGTCCCCCACCCCCCCGAACAGTGCCTGTAAAATGTCCACCCGTACAGTGCCTGTAAAATGTTCCCACACCTGTACAGTGCCTGTAAATTGCCCCCCGTACAGTGTGTATATAATGTATCCCCCCATACAGTACCTGTAAAATGTCCCCCCCCGTACACTGTGTGTAACACGTTTCCCCCCCGTACAGTGTCTGTGAAATGTCCCCACACCTGTACAGTGCCTGTAAAATGTCTCCCTGTACAGTGCCTCTTAGCTGTAACCCCCCGTATTGGGCCTCTAAACTGTATCCCCCCTTAACACCACCTGTAAAATCCCCCCCCAGTACAGTCCCTGTAAAATGTATCCTCCCGTACAGTGCCTGTAAAATGTATCGCCCCATACATTGCGTGTAAAATATACCCCCCCATATATTGCCTGTAAATTGTTTCCTCCCGTTCAGTGCCTGTAAAATGTATCCCCCTGTACAGTGCCTGTAAAATGTATCCCCCTGTACAGTGCCTGTAAAATGTATCCCCCGTACAGTGCCTGTAAAATGTATCCCCCGTACAGTGCCTGTAAAATGTATTCACCCGTACAGTGCCTGTAAAATGTATCCACCCATACAGTGCCTGTAAAATGTATCCCCTGTACAGTGTCTGTAAAATGTATCCCCCTCCGTATATTGGAACATGTAACCCCTCCATACAGTTCCTGTAAAATGCCCCCCCCATGCAGTACCTGTAAAATGTCCTCCCCATACGGTGCCTGTAAAATGTCCTGCTTCGTACACTAACACGTATCCCTCCCCCCGTACAGTGTCTGTGAAATGACCTCACACCTGTACAGTGCCTGTAAAATGTCCCCCCCGTACAGTGCTTGTAAAATCTTCCCAGTACAGTACCTATAAAATGTATTCCCCCCACATCCCTGTACAGTGCCTGTAAAATGTCTCCACACCTGTACCGTGACTGTAAAATGCCCCCCATGCTGTGCCTGTAAAATGTACCCCCCCCCGTGCTGTGCCTGTAAAATGTCACCCCCGTACAGTGCGTCTAAACCGTATCCCCCCCACCATACGGTGCCTCTAAGCTGTATTCTCTGCCTGATAGTGCCTGTAGAATGTTCTCGCTGGTACAGTGCCTGTAAAATATCCCCCCATACACTGCCTGTACAAATGTCCCCCCCCGCCCAGTACAGTGCCTATGAAATGTCTGTGTCCCCTGGTTAAGTGTCTGTAAAAATGTCTCCTCCACCCGTACAGTGCCACTAAACTGAATCCCCCCATACAGTACCTGTAAAATGACCCCACCCCATACAGTGTCTGTAAAATGTATCTCCTGTACAGTGCCTGTAAAATGTTCCCCCTGCCATACAGTGCCTTAAAATGTCATCCTGTACAGTGCCTATAAAATATATTTCCTCCTGTGCATGGCTATAAAACGTATCTCCTGTACAGTGCCTGTAAAATGTTCCCCACACCCATCCAATACCTGTAAAATGTATTTTCCCCGCCGTACGGTGCCTGTAAAATGTATTCTTCCCCCATACAACGCCTGTAAAATGTATTCCCCCCCCCCTACACTGCCTGTAACATGTATCCCCTGCTTACGGTGCCAGTAAAACGTCCCCCGGTACGGTGCCAGTAAAACGTCCCCCCGTACGGTGCCTGTAAAATGTATCACCCCCCCCCCCCGTACAGTCCCTGTAAAATGTCTCCCTGTTAAGGTGCCTGTAAAATGTGTTCCCCCCCCCCGAACAGTGCCTGTAAAATGTCCACCCGTACAGTGCCTGTAAAATGGCTCCCTGTACAGTGCCTCTTAGCTGTATCCCCCCCCATACAGGGCCTCTAAACTGTAGCCCCCCTGTACATCCCCTGTAAAATCCCCCCCCCAGTACAGTCCCTTTAAAATATATTTCCCTCCCGTACAGTGCCTGTAAAATGTGTACCCCGTATATTGCCTGTAACATGTATCTCCCCCGTACAGTGCCTCTAAACTGTATCCCCACCTGAGAGTGCCTGTAAAATATTTCTGCCCGTACAGTGCCTGTGAAATGTATCCCCTGTACAGTACCTGTAAAATGTCACCCCCCGTACATTGCCTGTAACATGTAACCCCTCCATTCAGTGCCTGTAAAATGTATCCCACATACAGTGCCTGTGAAATGCATCCTACTGTACAGTACCTGTAAAATGTATCCCCCCTACAGTGCCTGTAAAATGTATGCCCCCTACAGTGCCTTTAAAATGTTTCCCCCGTACATTGCCTGTAACATGTAACTCCTCCATTCAGTGCCTGTAAAATGTCCACCCCCCCATACATTGCCTGTGACATGTAACCCCTCCATTCAGTGCCTGTAAAATGTCCACCCCCGTGCAGTACCTGTAAAATGTCCCCCCCCCGTGCAGTACCTGTAAAATCTCCCCCCCTGTACACTGTGTGTAACACGCATCCTCCCCAGTACGGTGTCTGTGAAATGTCCCCACACCTGTACATTGCCTGTAAAATGTCTCCACACCTGTACAGTGCCTGTAAAATATCCCCCCGTACAGTGCTTGTAAAATCTTCCCAGTACAGTACCTATAAAATGTATTCCCCCCCACACCCCTGTACAGTGCCTGTAAAATGTCTCCCTGTACAGTGCCTCTTAGCTGTATCCCCCCTGTACAGGGCCTCTAAACTGTATCCCACCTGTACACCGCCTGTAAAATCCTCCCCCAGTACAGTCCCTGTAAAATGTATTTCCCTCCTGTACAGTGCCTGTAAAATGTGTCCCCCGTACATTGCCTGTAACATGTATCTCCCCCTGTACAGTGCCTCTAAACTGTATTCCCACCTGAGAGTGCCTGTAAAATGTTTCTGCCCGTACAGTGCCTGTGAAATGTATCCCCTGTACAGTACCTGTAAAATGTCCCCCCCCCATGCAGTACCTGTAAAATGTCCTCCCCCGTGGAGTACCTGTAAAATGTCACCCTCGTACACTGTGTGTAATACGTATCCCCCCGCCGTACAGTGCCTGTGAAATGTATCCCCTGTACAGTACCTGTAAAATGTCCCCCCCCATGCAGTACCTGTAAAATGTCACCCTCGTACACTGTGTGTAATACGTATCCCCCCCCGTACAGTGCCTGTAAAATGTCCCTGCCCGTACAGTGCCTGTGAAATTGTATCCCCCTTACAGTGCTTGTAAAATGTATCCCCATACAGTGCCTGTAACATGTAACCCCTCCATTCAGTGCCTGTAAAATTCCCCCCCCAGTTCAGTACCTGTAAAATGCCCCCCTGTGCAGTACCTGTAAAATGTCCCCCCCGTACACTGTGTGTAACACGTATCCCCCCCGTACAGTGTCTGTGAAATGTCCCCACACCTGTACAGTGCCTGTAAAATGTCCCCACACCTGTACAGTGCCTGTAAAATCTTCCCAGTACAGTGCCTGTAAAATGTATTCCCCCCCCATACCCCCGTACAGTGCCAGTAAAATGTCTCCCTGTACAATTCCTCTTAGCTGTATTCCCCCTGTACACCACCTGTAAAATGTCCCCCCCGTACACTGTGTGTAACACGTTTTCCCCTCCCAAGTGCAGTGTCCGTAAAATGACCCCCCCGTACTGTGCCTGTAAAATACATTCCCCTCCAGACAGTGCCTGTATAATGCATTCCTCTGTACAGTGCCTGTAAAATGTCTTCCCCGTCCAGTGCCTGTAAAATGCATTGACCCAGTTCAGTGGTTGTAAAATGCATTCCCTTTGTACACTGCCTGTAACATGTATACCCCGCTTACAGTGCCTGTAAAATGTCCCCCCCGCCGTACAGTGCTTGTAAAATGTGCTCCCATACAGTTCCTGTAAAATGTATCCCCCCCATGCACTGCCTGTAACATATATACCCTGCTTACAGTGCCTGTAAAATGTCCCCTCATACAGTGCCTGTAAAATGTTCCCTAGTACAGTGCCTGTAAAATGTACCCCGGTACGGTACATATAAAATATATTCCCCACCCCCCCCCATGTGGTGCCTGTAAAATGTCCCCGTACCTGTACAGTGCCTGTGAAATGTATCCCCCTTACAGTGCCTGTAAAATGTGTCCCCCGTACATTGCCTGTAACATGTATCTCCCCCTGTACAGTGCCTGAGAATGTTTTCCCCCCCCACCCCCCATACAGTGCCTCTAAACTGTATCCCCACCTGAGAGTGCCTGGAAAATATATACGCCCGTACATTACCCATAAAATGTATCCCCTGTACAATGCCTGTAAAATGTTCCTGCCCATACAGTGCCTGTGAAATGTATCCACCTTACAGTGCCTGTAAAATGTATCCCCCCTACAGTGCCTGTAACATGTAACCCCTCCATTCAGTGCCTGTAAAATTCCCCCCCGCAGTGCAGTACCTGTAAAATGTCCTCCCCTGTGCAGTACCTGTAAAATGTCCCCCCGTACACTGTGTAACACGTATCCTCCCCTGTACAGTGTCTGTGAAATGTCTCCACACCTGTACAGTGCCTGTAAAATGTCCCCCTGTACAGTGCTTGTAAAATCTTCCCAGTACAGTACCTATAAAATGTATTCCCCACCACACCCCCGTACAGTGCCTGTACAATGTCTCCCTGTACAGTGCCTCTTAGCTGAATCCCCCCGTACAGGGCCTCTAAATGTATCCCCCCTGTACAGTGCCTGAAAACGTCCCCCCCATACAGTGCCTCTAAACTGTATCCCCACCTTGGAGTGCCTGTAAAATGTATCCACCCATACAGTGCCTGTAAAATGTATCCCCCATACATTGCCTGTAAAATATACTCACCCGTATATTGCCTGTGAAATGTATCCTCCTGTACCATGCCTGTAAAATGTATCCCCCATACAGTGCCTGTAAAATGTATCCCCCCGTATATTGGAACATGTAACCCCTCCATACAGTTCCTGTAAAATGTCCCCCTCCCCCATGCAGTACCTGTAAAATGTCCTCCCCTTACTGTGCCTGTAAAATGTCCCCCCCCCCGTACACTGTAACACGTATCCCTCCCCCCCGGTACAGTGTCTGTGAAATGTCCGCCCCCCCCCCCCAGTACAGTGCCTATAAAATGTCTGTGCCCCCTGGTTAAGTGTCTGTAAAATGTCTCCACCACCCGTACACTGCCTCTAAACTGAATCCCCCCATACAGTACCTGTAAAATGACCCCCCCATACAGTGTCTGTAAAATGTATCTCCTGTACAGTGCCTGTAAAATGTCCCCCCGCCATACAGTGCCTTAAAATGTCATCCTGTACAGTGCCTATAAAATATATTTCCCCCTGTGCATAGCTGTAAAACATATCTCCTGTACAGTGCCTGTAAAATGTCCCCCCCCCGTACATTGCCTGTAGCATGTAACCCCTCCATTCAGTGCCTGTAAAATGTCCCCCTCATACATTGCCTGTAACATGTAGCCCCTCCATTCAGTGCCTGTAAAATGTATACCCCATAGAGTGCCTGTGAAATGTATCCTCCTGTACAGTGCCTTTAAAATGTATCCCCCGTACATTGCCTGTAAAATGTCCACCCCACCCGTACATTGCCTGTAACATGTAACCCCTCCATTCAGTGCCTGTAAAATGTCCACCCCCGTGCAGTTCCTGTAAAATATCCCCCCGTGCAGTACTGTAAAATGTCCCCCCTGTACACTGTGTATAACACGTATCCCCCCTACAGTGTCTGAAATGTCCCCACACCTGTACAGTGCCTGTGAAATGTCCCCACACCTGTACAGTGCCTGTAAAATATCCCCCTGTACAGTGTTTGTAAAATCTTCCCAGTACAGTACCTATAAAATGTATTCCCCATACGGTGCCTGTAAAATGTCCCCCCCTCGTACACTGTAACACGTATCCCTCCCCCCGTACAGTGTCTGTGAAATGTCCTCACACCTGTACAGTGCCTGTAAAATGTCTCCACACCTGTACCATGATTGTAAAATGCCCCCCCCCCCATGCTGTGCCTGTAAAATGTCGGCCCCGTACAATGCCTCTAAACTGTATCGCCCTCATACAGTGCCTCTAAGCTGTATTTCCTGCCTGATAGTGCCTGTAGGATGTTCCCGCTGGTACAGTGCCTGTAAAATATCCCCCCATACACTGCCTGTACAAATGCCCCCCCCCCCACAGTACAGTGCCTATAAAATGTCTGTGCCACTGTACGGTGCCTGTAAAATGTATTCTTCCCCCATACAATGCCTGTAAAATGTATTCTCCCCCATACACTGCCTGTAACATGTATCCCCCGCTTATAATGCCTGTAAAACGTCCCCCGTACAGTGCCAGTAAAACATCCTACCGTACGGTGCCTGTAAAATGTATCTCCCCTGTGCGGTGCCTGCAAAATGTATTCCCTCCCCCCCCCCCCCGCCCCGGTGTTGTCCCTGTAAAATGTATCTCCCCCCACCCCCTGTACGGTCCCTGTAAAATGTATCTACCCTGTACGGTAGATGTAAAATGTAAAATGTGTTCCTCCCCCCCTGAACAGTGCCTGTAAAATGTATCCACACCTGTACAGTGCCTGTAAAATGTACCCTAGTACAGTTCCTATAAAATGTATTCCCCCCCACACCCCCGTACAGTGCCTGTAAAATGTCTCCCTGTACAGTGCCTCTTAGGTATGTCCCCCCAGTACAGTCCCTGTAAAATGTATTTCCCTCCTGTACAGTGCCTGTAAAATGTGCCCACCGTACATTGCCTGTAACATGTATCTCCCGTATATTGCCTGTAACACGTAACCCCTCCATTCAGTGCCTATAAAATGTACCCCCCCATGCAGTACCTGTAAAATGTCCCCCCCATGCAGTACCTGTAAAATCTCCCCCCGTACAGAGTCTGTGAAATGTCCCCACACCTGTACAGTGCCTGTAAAATGTCTCTATACCTGTACAGTGCCTGTAAAATGTCCCCCCGTACAGTGCTTGTAAAATTTTCCCAGTATAGTGCCTGTAAAATGTACTCCAGTACAGTGCCTATAAAATGTATTCCCCCACCCTCCCCATGGTGCCTGTAAAATGTCCCCATACACGTACAGTGCCTGAAAAAAGTCTCCCTGTACAGTGCCTCTTAGCTGTATCCCTCCGTACAGGGCCTCTAAACTGTATCCCCACTGTACACCACCTGTAAAATTCACCCCCCAGTACAGTCCCTGTAAAATGTATTTCTCTCCCGTACAGTGCCTGTAAAATGTGTCCCCCGTGCATTGCCTGTAACATGTATCTCCCCCTGTACAGTGCCTGAAGACATCCCCCCCATACAGTGCCTCTAAACTGTATCCCCACCTGAGAGTGCCTGTAAAATGTTCCTGCCCGTACAGTGCCTGTAAAATGTATCCCCTGTACATTGCCTGTAACATGTAACCCCTCCATACAGTGCCTGTAAAATGTCCCCCCCGTACACTGTGTCTAACACGTATTCCCCCCGTACAGTGTCTGTAAAATGACCCCCTGTACAGTGCCTGTAAAATGTCTTCTCCGTACAGTGCCTGTAAAATTTCTTCCCCGTACAGTGCCTGTAAAATGCATTGACCCTGTACAGTGCCTGTAAAATGCATTGACCCCGTATAGTGCTTGTAAAATGCATTCTCTTTGTACACTGCCTGTAACATGTATACCCAGCTTACAGTGCCTGTAAAATGTCCCCCCGTGCAGTGCTTGTACAATGTGCTCCCATACAGTGCCTGTAACACGTATCCCCCGTACAGTGTCTGTGAAATGTCCCCACACCTGTACAGTGCCTGTAAAATGTCCCCACACCTGCACAGTGCCTGTAAAATGTCTCCCCGTACAGTACCTGTAAAATGTACCCCAGTACAATATCTACAAATGTATTCCCCCCCACACCTCCGTACACTGCCTGTAAAATGTCTCCCTGTACAGTGCCTCTAAACTGTATCCCCACCTGGGAGTGCCTGTAAAATGTATCCGCCCGTACAGTGCCGGTAAAATGTATCCCCCCGTACATTGCCTGTAAAATATACCCCCCAGTATATTGCCTGTAAAATGTACCCCCCCCCCGTACAGTGCCTGTAAAATGCATTCCCCCCAGACAGTGCCTGTATAATGCATTCCCCTGTACGGTGCCTGTAAAATGCCTTGACCCCATACAGTGCTTGTAAAATGCATTCCCTTTGTACACTGCTTGTACCATGTATACCCTGCTTACAGTGCCTGTAAAATGTTCCCCTGTGCAGTACTTGTAAAATGCATTCCCCTTGTACAGTGCCTGTAAAATGTATTCCTCCCCTGTACAGCGCCAGTAAAATGTGTTCCCCCCCCCACACACACTGCCTGTGACATGTATACCCTGCTTACAGTGCCTGTAAAATGTCCCCATACCTGTACAGTGCCTGTAAAACGTCTCCCTGTACAGTGTCTCCTAGCTGTATCCCCCTGTACAGGGCCTCTAAACTGTATCCCCCCTGTACACCCCCTGTAAAATTCCCCCCCCCGTACAGTCCCTGTAAAATATATTTCCCTCCCGTACAGTGCCTGTAAAATGTACCCCAGTACGGTACCTATAAAATGTATTGCCCCACCCCCCACATGGTGCATGTAAAATGTCCCCGTACCTGTACAGTGCCTCTTAGCTGTATCCACCCGTACAGGGCCTCTAAACTGTATCCCCCCCCCCATACAGTTCCTGTAAAATGTATTTCCCTCCCGTACAGTGCCTGTAAAATGTGTCCCCCGTACATTGCCTGTAACATGTATCTCCCCCGTACAGAGCCTGAAAACGTACCCCCCCATACAGTGCCTCTAAACTGTATCCCCACCTGAGAGTGCCTGTACAATGTTCCTGCCTGTACAGTGCCTGTGAAATGTATCCCCCCCCTTACAGTACCTGTAAAATGTATCCCCCCTACAGTGCCTGTAAAATGTATTCCCCCATACAGTGCTTCTAAACTGTATCCCCACCTGAGAGTGCCTGTAAAATGTATCCGCCCGTACATTGCCTGTAAAATGTATCCCCCTGTACAGTACCTATAAAATGTATCCCTCCTACAGTACCTGTAAAATGTATCCCCCCTACAGTTCCTGTAAAATGTATCCCCCCCTACAGTGCCTGTAAAATCTATCCCCCATACATTGCCTGTAAAATGACCCCCCCCGTACAGTGCCTGTAAAATGACCCTACGTACAGCGCCTGTAAAATGACCCCCTGTACAGTGCCTGTAAAATGACCCCCTGTACAGTGCCTGTAAAATGCATTCCCCCGAGACAGTGCCTGTATAATGCATTCCCCTGTACAGTGCCTGTAAAATGCCTTGACCCCATACAGTGCTTGAAAATGCATTCCCTTTGTACACTGCCTGTACTATGTATACCCTGCTTACAGTGCCTGTAAAATGTTCCCCTGTGCAGTGCTTGTAAAATGCATTCCCCTTGAACAGCGCCTGTAAAATGTATTCCTCCCCTGTACAGCGCCAGTAAAATGTTACTCCCCCCCCCCCCACACTGCCTGTGCCATGTATACCCTGCTTACAGTGCCTGTAAAATGTTCCCTGGTACGGTACCAATAAAATGTATTCCCCCACCCCCCATACGGTGCCTGTAAAATGTCCCCATACCTGTACAGTGCCTGTAAAATGTCTCCCTGTACAGTGCCTCCTAGCTGTATCCCCCTGTACAGGGCCTCTAAACTGTATCCCCCCTGTACACCCCCTGTAAAATTCCCCCCCCGTACAATCCCTGTAAGATGTATTTCCCTCCCATACAGTGCCTGTAAAATGTATCTCCCCCTGTACAGTGCCTGAAAACGTCCCCCCCATACAGTGCCTCTAAACTGTATCCCCACCTGAGAGTGCCTGTAAAATGTCCCCCTCCCCCGTGCAGTACCTTTAAAATGCCCTCCCCATATGGTGCCTGTAAAATGTATGTCCCCCTGTACGGTGTCTGTAAAATGTCCCCATACCTGTACAGTGCCTGTAAAATGTCTCCACACTTGCACAGTGCCTGTAAAACCTCCCCTGTACAGTGCCTGTAAAATGTATTCCCTACCCCCCCCCATGTCCCGTGTGGTGCCTGTAAAATGTTTTGCCCCATACACCTCTTCATTGTCCCCCTCCCCGTACAGAACCTGTAAAATGTCCCCCTCCCCGTACAGTGCCTGTAAAATGTATCCCCCCGTACAGTGCCTGTAAAACAGCGGTGCCCAACCACCGGGCCGCAAAGCGCACGCTACCGGGCCGCGAGGAAACGATATGATTTGGCGATAGGAGTCAGCTGCACCTTTTCTCATTCCCTGTCGCGCACTGTTGAGCCATTACGCACGCGAGGCCATTACCCGCGCGTCATCCATGTCAGCGCGGGAAGAAGATCAACTCCTCGAACTTGCAAATGACGGGATGAAAAGTATGTTTGACATAACATCTCTGCCGGCATTCTGGATCAAAGTCAAGGCAAAATATCCTGAGAACGTTGCTTCCATTTCCAACATATCTCTGCAATGAATGCAACGAAAACTAAATTGCGGAATAGACTGGACATAAGGAACCCCCTTCGAGTATCGCTGGTCTCCCTTCACCCCTCGATGGCACGGTCTTGTTGTAGGAAAACAAACACAGGGCTCCCACTGATTCAGCAATATTGATGCATTGCAATGATTTTATATGTTCAAACGGGGAAAATATGTGCTGTGTGTTTAATATCCAAACGTTACTTAAAATGTTATGATGCTATTGACTTCTATAACCATATAACAATTACAGCACGGAAACAGGCCATATTGGCCCTTCTAGTTCATGCCGAACGCTACTCTCACCTAGCCCCGCCGACCTGCACTCAGCCCATAACCCTCCGTTCCTTTCCCGTCCATATACCTATTCAATTTTTCTTTTAATGATAATAGCGAACCTGCCTCTACCACTTCTACTAGAAGTTCGTTCAACACTTACTTCAAGCTCCCCTGATAATTGACTTATCACTATATTCATGTGAGGAAAATATGCGCTGTGTTTAATATTAAATTCATTAGATAAACCCTTTTAGAAACGAAATTGAGTGTATTAGCCACTTATCACCGACATTCTGGTCGTGATTAACCCCACCCCCCGAACAAAATCGCCAAAAAGGATTTGCAGAGAAAAGAAATCGGCGGGTTACGACGCGCATGCGCACTGGTGCCCGCACAAGGCTTCATGGTCATTGTAGTCTTTCTCTGGGTAAACAATGTATTTGACTGCTACTCTTGTCCGTTGGCAACGCTACCCCCCCCCCCCCCCGGGTTGGCCGGTCTGCAAGAATATTGTCAATATTAAACCGGTCCGCAGTGCAAAAAATGGTTGGGGACCCCTGCTGTAAAATGTATCTCCCTCCCCCCGTACAGTGCCTGTAAAATGTATCCCCCTGTACAGTGCCTGTAAAATGTTCCCCCCGTACAGTGCCTGTAAAATGTTCCCCCTGTACAGTGCCTGTAAAATGTATCCCCGTACAGTGCCTGTAAAATGTCCCCTCCCCGTACAATGCCCTTACAATGTATTCCCCCTCCAGCGTACAGTGCCTGTAAAATGTTCTCCCCCCCCCCAGTTCGGTGGCTATAAAATGTGCCCCCACCCCTATTATAGTGCAGAGCCTACTAAATGGATTCTCCCCCCCCGCCTTAATGTGCCTCTGTCCCCCTGTGCGGTGCCAATAACATGTCCCCCCCACCGAAAGTTTTCATGTTTATTGTTTTATGACTCTGACTCAAAGCGGATTAAATTTGACTTTTTTTTTGACATTGATCAACAGAAAAAGAGTCTTTCATGTCAGTGAAAAAACTCTTCAAAGTTATCTAAGTTAATTATGAATATAAAATACAAAACTACTGTTTGCATAAATATTCACCCCTTTCAAGTCGGTATTTAGTAGATGCATGTTTGGTAGCAATTGCAGCCTTGAGAGTGTGGATAGGTCTCTATTAGCTTTGCACATCTGAAAACTGCAATTTTCCTCTATTCTTCTTGATTAAACTGCTCAAGCTCTGTTAGATTGCATAGGGATTGTGAGTGAACAGCCCTTTTCAACTCCAGCCACAAATTCTCAATTGAATCAAGGTCTAGACTCTGACTTGGCCACTCCAGGACACTAATTTTGTTGATTTTAAGCCTTTCCTTTTAGCTTTGGCTTTATATTTGGGGTCACTGCCTTGCTGGAAAACAAATTTTCTCCCAAGTCACAGTTCTCTTGCAGATTGCATCAGGTTTTCCTCCAGGAATTCCCTATCATTTGCTGCATTCATTTTGTCCTCTACCTTCACAAGCCTTCCAGGGTCTGCTGCCGTGAAGCATCCCCACACCATGCTTTATGGTAGGAATGGTGTGTTTTTGATGATGTGTGGTGTTTAGTCTGATGGCCAAAAAGCTTAATTTTGGTTTTATCAGACCGTAGAACCTTCTTCCAGCTGACTTCAGAGTCTCCACATTGCCTTCTTGCAAACTCTAGCTGAGTTTTCTGTGAGTTTTTTTCAACAGTGGCTTTCGCTTTGCCACTCTTCCATAAAGCTGTGGCAGGTGTAGCACCGGGGCAACATTTGTTGTATGCGCAGTCTCCCCCATCTCAGCCACTGAAGCTTGCTACTCCAACAGAGTTGTCATAGGTCACTTTGTGGCCTCCCTCACTAATCCCCTTCTTTCACGGTCACTCAGTTTTTGAGGATAGTCTGCTACGGGCAGATTTACGGCTATGCCATATTCTTTCCATTTCTGAATGATTGACTTAACTGTACTCCGAGGGATGTTCAGTGATTTGGAAATTTTCTTGTATCCATCTCTTGACGTGCTTTTCAACAACATTCTTGCTTAGTTGCTTCAAATGTTCTTTTGTCGTCTTAGTGTAGTTTTTGCCAGGATACTGACTCACCAGCAGTTGGACCTTCCAGATACAGGTGTATTTTTACTACAATCAGTTGAAACACTTTGATTGCACACGGTGATCTCTATTTCAGTAATTACGTGACTTCTAAAATCAGTTGGTGGTACCAGTGATGATTTGGTGTGTCATACTAAAGGGAGTGAATACTTGTGCAATCAATTGTCTTGTGTTTATATTTGTAATTCATTTAGTTCACTTTGTAGAGATCTATTTTCACTTTGAGATTGAATCTTTTTCTGTTGATCAGCATCAAAAATACCAAATTAAATCCACTGATTCAATGTTGTAAAACAATAAAACATGAAATCTTCCAAAGGGGGTGAATACATTTTATAGGCACTGTAGCTCAGTTTTAAGTGACTGACCTCTTGTATCTACGTCTGTGTTTGAAACTCGTCCACTCATGAAAACATCCTTCTGTACCCTTGTGGTATCGTATATTTGAATAAAGTTACCTCACATTTATTTAACTCCAAGGACTATTGTCTCTCACCCCAGAATTACCCCGGTGAATCTATTCTGGACTGTCTCCTAATGTTACTATTTTTAACTTTGAAGACAAAACAGTACATTCCAGACAAGGCCTCACCAGCACAATTACATCAAAGCCTCCCTATTTTTAAACTCAAACTACTTTGTGTTGAAGGCTAGAATGCTGTGTACTTTCTTAACTACTTATTGGATTCATGGACTAGATCCCTTTGTATATCACTCACTTGTGGGCTTTCTCTTTCAGATAATCTAGTGTTTGATGTATCTTATGAAATGCATGATCTCACACCTCCCCAATGTTAAGGTCCATTTATAAACATTATACTCACTAAGTTAGTCCATCATTGCAGTACCATTTGAAAGTTTGGAAATCTTAGGTACAATTGCGGTGGTTCTCCAGTAGTTGCCTTTCTTTCTGGAAAAGACCCATTTATTTTCGACTTTGTGAGACCGAATGGATTGAAAATTTGCTAATACACTTCATCTGATACAGAGGACATTTAATTTATACATCAGTGTCCCATGTGGCACCTTGTTAACTGCCTTTTATAAATCCACACTATTTCAATAGTTTCCTTTATCAACTCTCCCTCAAAGAATATGATCAATTTTTCAAACAGGATTTACCATGTTGACTAGGTTTAATTATATTCTGTTTTCCTAGATGATTAGTTACTTTTTTGATTATTAACTTCAGAATGTTGCCCATAAACCTAACTGGCCTGTAGTTCCCTGCCTTCTGCCTTTCTCCTTCTCTGATATCTACCTGAAGTTTAGCAAGTTATCAATTAGCATTATCTTCCAAGGTGAATTTTAGATGCAAAATTTGTATTCAACACCACACTTGTATAGTAGATGACAACACATAACCAGATCCTTCATACCAACGTGTCATGTCAACCAAGATGCCTTCCTGAGTGTGGTAAACCATATATATGTTGTAACTGGGTTAACTGTCTGGACACGCCCCTCTGCTGACTGCCCCTGTGGCTCCTCCCACAGATTCCTGAATAAAGGTGATTTCGTCTTGCCCCTCCCCCTCAGTACGGGGGCAGACACTCAGCATGGAGGTCGTATTATCGTACAGCGAATAAAAGCCTTTCAGTATTTTACCCAACCTCAGTCTTTTGGAGTTATTGAAGGTGCTTAACTGAGGCCTTGTTAGCCTGCATTTGTCCATATTGCGCTCAACCTTGCCTTTCCATGTATCTGTCCAAATGTCTTTTAAGCATTGCAAATTGTACCACTTTCTCAGTAATATCTCTGCCATTTCTTTACTATTATCAATTCACCTGCTTTGTTCTTCAGAGACAACACATTTACTGCAGCCACCCTCATCCAATTTGTATATCCATAGCAACTTTTACTGTTTGTTATTTACAGTGTGCAAGTTTTCTCTCAAAATTCATTTCTGTGTTCTTAGTCTTAAAGTCTTCCTAGTCCTGTAGTTTGCCACTTTCTGTGCCCTACAATTTGACAATATCGTTGACTTCCTTTTGCTAATCTACAGATTGTGCTTTTTCTCACAGAATTCTCTTTGATTGGGATAATTCTTGCTGAGCATTATTTGGATATTTGCTGCTGCTCTTGTACAGCAGTGTAGTCACTTAGCAAACTGTGTCATAGGGGAGTTAATGGGATTGTTTGAGGGAAAACACACAGGTAAAGGTAGGAGAGAGGAAACAGGATTTCTCTTTGCAAACCTGCGTTAACTCTTTAGACTGAATGGCCACTACCAGCGCATGATAGTGTGAGATATTCAAAAATCAAATCAAAAAGAGCTAGTTCAACTCTTTCATGTTAGCCCTCATTCACAGGTGTTAGGAAAGGCATCATGTGGAATGTGGTATGAAGCCAGTATTGCAAATGACTTGGATTGTGCAGGAACCTGGAGGAGATCAGCTAGAAGAGCATATTTGGAGGTAATGACAAACTGAGACTAAATGTATTGAGGCAGGGACACGTGCATTATCACAAAGGTGGGGGAGGTAGATGGTCCAGAGTTTGCTGATCCAGCAGTTTATATGAGTGCACAGGTCAGGAACTTTGACCCGAGACATAGTGGAATGGATCAGATATGTACTTTGTGTATGAAATACCAAGAGTCAAAAGTGAGCCAACATTGACTGACGTGACACACAAAAAATGCTGGAGGAACACAGCAAGCTAGGCAGCATCTATGGAAAAGAGTAAACAGTTGATGTTTCAGGCCGAGCCCCCCCGCCCCCCCCCCCAGCAGGACTGGACATCCTTTTTTCCCTCCAGTCCTGCCGAAGGGTCTCAGCCCAAAATGTCAACTGTTTACTCTTTTCCATAGATGTTGCCTGGCCTACTGAGTTCGTCCAGTATTTTGTGTGTGTTGCTTAGATTTTCAGCATCTGCAGGTTTTCTCTTGTTTGTTGACTGATGTGTGTCAATATAGGACTTAGAAAACCTACAGCACAGTATAGGCCCTTCGGTCCACAATGCTGTGCTGAAAAACTTCCTTACTTTAGAAATTCCCTAGGGTTACCCATAGCCCTCTATTTTTCTAAGCTCTATGTATCTATCCAGGAGTCTCTTAAAATACCCTATCGTATCCGTCGCTAGCATCCTATTCCATTCACTCACCAATCTCTGTGTAAAAAAACTTACCTCTGACATCTCCTCTGTACCTACTTCCAAGCACCTCAAAACTGTGCCCTGTCGTGTTAGCCATTTCAGCCTTGAGAAAAAGCCTCTTCTGATTATCCACACGATCAATGCCTCTCATCATCTTATACACTTCTATCAAGTCACCTCTCATCCTCCTTTGCTCCAAGGAGAAAAGGCTGGGTTCACTCAACCTATTCTCATAAGGCATGCTTCCCAATCCAGGCAACGTCCTTGTAAATCTCCTCTGCACCCTTTCTATGGTTTCTACATCCTTCTTGTATTGATTTATGTAATCAATGCAAACACATGAAAAGTAGTTATGGGACAAAACATTTACCTAACTTTCCCCTGACTGGAAGAGAGGTTTTTGAAAATGCATGGCTGTAATTATATAGGGTGTGCCATAAAATGGAAACTATAAAGAGGAGAGGGACATAGAAAGAGTGGCTAGGCATTGTCCCCCTGGCTACTGTTGACAATTTTTCTGTGTGCTTCTGTGTTCAGTACAGAATAGGTTGGCTCGCTTCTTTGTGGATCTGGAAGTTGAGCTGAATCTTGGATGTATTCAAATGGCTTTTCCAATCTTTGGCAGATTTGAAATTGAAAAGAAGTTGAAAGCAGCAAAGAAAAAGGAAAAGAAAGAGAAAAAGAAGAAAATGGAGGAAGAGCGTGAGAAGAAGATGCAGCAGATTCAAGAGTTGCCGGTATCCTGTTTTACTGTTTTTCTTTTTTGAGAGTATACTTCTAGTTGTTTCAGTATCAGATCCCATACCTACCGTGATACTTACTGTATCATCTAGCCACTGTTCAGATTCATATTTAATGTTTTAAGTGCACCTCAAGAATGGGTTACTTTCTTCCCTGTCTCCCCAGAACATGGAACTGGAAAAAAGATTACTAATGATTTAGCGATGTGCTCAAATACAAATGTGGAAAATTAGGAGCAGGAGTAGACCTTTTGACACCTGGTCTCTACTCTGTCATGGCTAATTATCTAGATTCAGTATCTTGTTCCAGTTTCCTCCCCACATCTCTTGATCCCTCTAGCCCTTAGAAAATATAATCTATTCTTTCTTCGATATACTTAATGATTTGACTTTAAGTTCTGTGCAGAAGTCCATAGGTTCACTGCTCTCTAGGAGAAGAAATTTCTCATCTTAGTCTTTTGTTTACCTCTTTAGACTTTGATCTCTAGTCCTGAATTCTCTGGCAGTGGAAATGTATCCCTGACATTTCAATCATTTGCATAGAGGTTAGTTCTGCCCCTTTTGCAATAAGGCTGTTTGTGTATCAATTCAATAATTCCATCCTCGCTATGCCTTTCACACTAAGAAATTCTGAAAATTCCTTACTACTATAACCTGTGCCAACATCTCTTGAAGATTTGTCTTTATCTGCTATTTTATTGAATTATTGTGAGACCTCTGTAAACACCATGTGGTTGCCCCTTTCAGTTCTACACAGTTACCATGAAACTTGAACTTCTCTCTATAATATCATGAGCTTCCATTGGGTGCTAGAGTTTTCCCCATGTCAAAAGATATGCAGACTGGTAGACTACTGTGAAATGCCCTTCGTTATGTGAGTGGTAGAATCTGAGAGGAGTTTTCGAGGGAAGTGAGTGCCCAAGGTTTAACCTCCCACTCAACTTTGCTGTCTGCTAACTTGGAGGTACTGCATTAGGTTTCCTCATCCAGATCATTAACATGAATTGTAAATTGCAGATTCCAGCACTGACTGTCACTGCCAGGTACTTAGGGAAAAATGACCCACTTAATCTGTTGGTCAACGAATTTTCTGTCTTAGCACAAATTATCCTAATCTCATGGTTTTTATTAATTTTAGAGTTGAGTTATATACAATGTGGAAATGAGCCCTTCAGATTAACACATTGATATGTGCTACTTGTATAGAAACAGAAAATCTACAGCACAATACAGGCCCTTTGGCCCACAGTACTGTGCCAAACATGTACTTGGTTCAGAAATTACCTAGGGTTACCCATAGCCCTCTATTTTTCTAAGCTCCATGTACCTATCCAGGAGCCTCTTAAAAGACCCTATTGTATCCACCTCCACCAACATTCCACACATACACCGCTCTGCATAAAAACCCTGACATCTCTTCTGTACCTACTTCCAAGCACCTTAAAACTGTGCCCTCTCTTATTAGCCATTTCAACCTTAGGGGAAAAAACATCTGACTATCCACATGATCAATGCCTCTCATCATATTGTACACCTCTAACAGGTCACCTCTCATCCTCCGCCACTCCAGGAAGAAAAGGCTGAGTTCACTCAACCTATTCTCATAAGGCATGCTCCCCAATCCTATATTCTGTCATCATATTTGCATACCAAAATGAACCACCTCACGCTTACCTGGTTTGAAATCCATCTGCCACTTCTCAGCCCAGTTTTGCATTCTATCAGTGTAACCTTCTGACAGCCTTCCACACTATCCACAACACCCCCAACCTTTGTGTCATCAATAAATTTACTAACCCATCCCTCCACTTCCTCATCCAGGTCATTTATAAAAATCACGAAGAGAAGGGATCCCAGAACAGATCCCTGAGGCACACCACTGGTCACCAGCCTCCATGCAGAATATGACCCGTCTACAACCACATTTTGCTTTCTGTGGGCAAGCCAGTTCTGGATCCACAAAGCAAGGTCTCCTTGGATCCCATGCCTCCTTACTTTCTCATTAAGCCTGGCATGGGGTACCTTATCAAATGCCTTGCTGAAATCCATACACACTACATCTACTGCTCCACCTTCATCAATGTGTTTAGTCACATCCTCAAAAAATTCAATCACGACCTGCCTGTGACAAAGCCATGCTGACTATTCCTAATCATATTATACCTCTCCAAATGTTCATAATTCCTGCCTTTCAGGATCTTCTCCATCAACTTACCAACCACTGAAGTAAGACTCACTGGTCTATAATTTCCTGGGCTATCTCTACTCCCTTTCTTGAATAAGGGAACAACATCTGCAACCCTCCAATCCTCTGGAGCTCTTCCCATCCCCACTGATAATGCAAAGATCATTGTCAGAGGCTCAGCAATCTCCTCCCTCATCTCCCACAGTAGTCTGGGGTACATCTGGTTCCAGTATTGGAGACTTGTTTTACATAATGCTTTCCAAAAGCTCCAGCACATCCTCTTTCTGAATGTCTATATGCTCAAGCTTTTCAATTTGCTGTAAGTCATCCCTACAATTGCCAAGATCCTTTTCCGTAGTGAAAACTGAAGCAAAGTATTCATTAAACAACAGGAATTCTGCAGATGCTGGAAATTCAAGCAACACACATCAAAGTTGCTGGTGAACTTAGCAGGCCAGGCAGCATCTGTAGGAAGAGGTGCAGTCGACGTTTCAGGCCGAGACCCTTCGTCTGAGTTAGTCCTGACGAAGGGTCTCGGCCTGAAACGTCGACTGCACCTCTTCCTACAGATGCTGCCTGGCCTGCTGCGTTCACCAGCAACTTTGATGTGTGTTGCTCAAAGTATTCATTAAATACCTCTGCCATCTCCCCCAGTTCCATACACAGTTTTCTACTGTCACACTTGATTGGTCCTATTCTGTCACATCTTATCCTCTTGCTCTTCACGTACTTGTAGAATGCCCTAGGGTTTTCTTTAATCCTGCTCGCCAAGACCTTCTCATGGTCCCTTCTGGCTCTCCTCATTTTGTTCTTATGCTCCTTCCTGCTAGCCTTATAATCTTCTAGATCTCTATCTTTAGCTAGTTTTTGAACCTTTCATAAGCTTTTCTTTTTTTCTTGACTAGATTTTCAACAGTCTTTGTATACCATGGTTCCTGTACCCTACCATCCTTTCCCTGTTTCATTAGAACGTACCTATGCAAAACGCCAAGCATGTATCCGCTGAACATTTGCCACATTTCTGCCGTACATTTTCCTGAGAACATCTGTTCCCAATTTATGCTTCCAAGTTCCTGTCTGATAGCTTCATATTTCCCCTTACTCCAATTAAACGCTTTCCAAACTTGTTTGTTCCTATCCCTCTCAAGTGCTATGGTAAAGGAGATAGAATTGTGATCACTATCTCCAGAATGCTCTCCCATTGAGAGACTTGACATCTGACTAGGTTCATTTGGCAATACCAGATCAAGTACAGCCTCTCCTCTTGTAGGCTTATCTACATATTACGTTAGGTAACCATCCTGAACACACCTATCAAACTCCACCCCATCTAAACCCCTTGCTCTTTGGAGATGCCAATTAGTATTTGGGAAATTAAAATCTCCCACCATGACAACCCTGTTATTATTACATCTTTCCAGAATCTGTCTCCCTATCTGCTCCTCGATTTCCCTGTTACTATTGGGTGGTCTATATATTAAAAAAATCACGCAGTCGAGTTATTGACCCTTTCCTGTTTCTAACTTCCACCTACAGAGACTCAGTAGACAATCCTTCCATGACTTCCTCCTTGTCTGCAGCCATGGCACTATCTCTGATCAGCAGAGCCATGCCTTCACTTCTTTTGCCTCCCTCCCTGTCCGTTCTGAAACATCTAAAGCATGGCACACCTGCCCCTGAGCCATCCAAGTCTGTGTAATGGCCACTGCATCATAACTCCAAATACTGATCCACGCTCTAAGCTCATCCGCTTTGTTCATGATGCTTCTTGCATTAAAATACACACATCTCAAACCATCACTCGGAGCACATCCCTTCTCTGTCACCTGCCTATCCTCCCTCTCATAATTTCTCCAAGCTTTCTCTATTTGTGAGCCAACCACCCCTTCCTCTGTCTTCAGTTCGGTTCCCACCCCCTAGCAATTCTAGTTTAAGCTCTCCCAATAGCCTTAGCAAATCTCCCTACCAGGATATTGGTTCCCCTCAGATTCAAGTACAACCCATCCTTTTTGTACAGGTCACGCCTGCCCCAAAAGAGGTCCCAATGATGCAGAAATCTGAATCCCTGCCCCCTGCTTCAATCTCCCGGTCATGCATTTATCTTCCACTTGGCTCTATTCTGATTCTCACTGTCGCGTGGCACAGGCCTCAATGACTACAGATCGGTGGCATTGACCTCCCACATCATGAAGACCCTGGAGAGACTTGTTTTGGAGCTGCTCCAGCCTATGGTCAGGCCACACTTAGATCCCCTCCAGTTCGTCTACCAGTCCCGACTAGGAGTTGAGGATGCCATCGTCTTCCTGCTGAACCGTGTCTACGCCCACCTGGACAAGCCAGCGAGCACTGTGAGGGTCATGTTTTTTGATTTCTCCAGTGCGTTCAACACCATCCGCCCTGCTCTGCTGGGGGAGAAGCTGACAGCGATGCAGGTGGATGCTTCCCTGGTATCATGGATTCTTGATTACCTGACTGGCAGACCACAGTACGTGTGCTTGCAACACTGTGTGTCCCACAGAGTGATCAGCAGCACTGGGGCTCCACAGGGGACTGTCTTGTCTCCCTTTCTCTTCACCATTTACACCTCGGACTTCAACTACTGCACAGAGTCTTGTCATCTTCAGAAGTTTTCGGATGACTCTGCTATAGTTGGATGCATCAGCAAGGAAGATGAGGCTGAGTACAGGACTACAGTAGGAAACTTTGTCACATGGTGTGAGCAGAATTATCTGCAGCTTAATGTGAAAAAGACTAAGGAGCTGGTGGTAGACCCGAGGAGAGCCAAGGTACCGGTGACCCCTCTTTCCATCCAGGGGGTCAGTGTGGACATGGTGGAGGATTACAAATACCTGGGGATACAGATTGACAATAAACTGGACTGGTCAAAGAACACTGAGGCTGTCTACAAGAAGGGTCAGAGCCGTCTCTATTTCCTGAGGAGACTGAGGTCCTTTAACATCTTCCGGACGATGCTGAGGATGTTCTATGAGTCTGTGGTGGCCAGTGCTATCATGTTTGCTGTTGTGTGCTGGGGCAGCAGGCTGAGAGTAACAGACACCAATAGAATCAACAAACCCATTCGTAAGGCCAGTGACGTTGTGGGGATGGAACTGGACTCTCTGACGGTGATGTCTGAAAAGAGGATGCTGTCTAAGTTGCATGCCATCTTGGACAATGTCTCCCATCCACTACATAATGTACTGGGTGGGCACAGGAGTACATTCAGCCAGAGACTCATTCCACCGAGATGCAGCACTGAGCGTCATAGGAAGTCATTCCTGCCTGTGCCCATCAAACTTTACAACTCCTCCCTTGGAGGGTCAGACACCCTGAGCCAATAGGCTGGTCCTGGACTTATTTCATAATTTCCTGGCATAATGTACATACTACTATTTAACTATTTATGGTTCTATTACTATTTATTATTTATGGATTAACTGTAACAAAAACCAATTTCCCCCGGGATTAATAAAGTATGACTGTGACTATGATTAATCCCGAGATTACGACCTTTGAGGTCCTGCTTCTCAGCTTCCTTCCTAGCTCCCTGTAGTCTGTTTTCAGGACCTCCTCCCTTTTCCTACCTATGTCATTGGTACCAATATGTACCACGACCTCTAGCTGTTCACCTTCCCACTTCAGGGTATCGTAGTCATGATCAGAAGCATCCCGGATCCTGGCACCTGGGAGGCAAACTACCATCTGTGTTTCTTTTCTGCGTCCACAAAATCGCCTGATTGACCCCCTAACTATAGAGTCCCCTTTTACTGCTGCCCTCTTCCCTTCTGAGCCACAGGGCCAGACTCTGTGCCAAAGGCGTGGGCACTGTTGCTTCCCCCATGTAGGCCCCCCCGTCAGCAGTACTCAAGCAGGAGTACTTATTGTTAAGGGGGACAGCCACAGGGGTACTCTCTAGTATCTAACTCTTGCCCTTCCTTCTCCTGACTGTTACCCACTTATCTGTCCCCCGAGGCCCCGGTGTGACTACTTGCCTCTTGCTGCTCTTTATCACCTCCTCACTTGGTCCCTAAGGAGCTGCAGTTCGATGCACCTGGTGCAGATGTGGCCATCTGGAGGTCGGGAGTTTCCTGGACTTCCCACATCTGACACCCAGTACAGAACACCAGCCTCAGGGACGTAAAGGACTTCATTGAAATTTTCTGAATGTCTGTCTACCTGTTCTCCCTCATCTATTCTGTCAAAAAATAGACAGATGATTTGTCCATGATTTCCCTTTTACGAATCCACTAGTGCTCTGTTTTATAAATTCCCCCACCACACGTCAGGCTAGTTGAGCTGTAATTCCCTGATTTGTCTTTTTACTAAGTAGTAAGGATATCCCCCACTAGTTCATCCCTTCCTACCTACATCTGTGACACTTAGTGCTCTGGATCTTTTCAAAAATGATTTCAAGTTCCCTGACCCCATCATCTTAGTTTTACTATGGATGTTCAGTCCCTATATACCTCCATCCCCCACCAGGAAGGCCTCAAAGCTCTCTGTTTCTTTCTGGACACCAGACCCAACCAGTTCCCCTCCACCACCACTCTCCACCGTCTAGCGGAACTTGTCCTCAGTCTAAATAATTTCTCCTTTGGCATCTCCCACTTCTTTCAAACAAAAGGTGTAGTCATGGGCACTCACATGAGTCCCAGCTATGCCTGCCTTTTTGTTGCCTAAGTGGAACAGTCCATGTTCAAAGCCTACACTGGCATCTGTCCCCCACTTTTCCTATGCTACATCGAGGACTGCATTGATGATGTTTCCTGCACCCATGCCAACCTCATTGACTTCATTCACTTTGCCTCCAGCTTCCACCCTCCCCTCAAATTTACCTGGTCCATTTCCAACACCTCCCTTCCCTTTCTTGATCTCACTGTTTCTCTATTTCTGGAGACAGCTTATCTACTGATGTCTATTATAAACCCACAGACTTTCGCAGCTACCTGGGCTATACCTCTTCCCACTGTGTTACTTTAAAAACGCCATCCCCTTCTCTCAATTCCTTCGTCTTTACTGCATCTGCTCTCAGGAAGAGGCTTTTCATTCCAGAATGAAGGAGATGTCCTCCTCTTTCAAAGAATGGGGCTTATGTTTCTGATATGTTGATCCATGGCCTTCTCCACTACTGTGATGAGGCCACATTCGGGTTGGAAGAGCAACACCTTGTATTCTGTCGGGGTAGTCTGCAACCTGATGGCATGAACGTCAATTGCTCGAACTTCAGGTAATGTCTCCACCCTCTCCTTCGCCAGTCCCCATCCCCTTTTCCCTCTCTCACCATCTCTTGGTCTGCCCATCACCACCTCCCTTTTTCTTTTTTCCATGGCCTCCTATCCTCACCTATCAGGCTCCCTCTTCTCCAGCCCTGTATCTCTTTCACCAATCAACTTTCCAGCTATTTACTTCATCCTTCCCCCTCCCAGTATCACCTATTACCTTGTGTTTCTCTCTCCCCTACCCCCACCTTTTAAATTTACTCCTCATTTTTTTTCCTCCAGTTCTGATGAAGGATCTCGGCCTGAAACATTGACTGTACTTTTTCCCCATAGATGCTGCTTGGCTTGCTGAGTTCCTCCAGCGTTTTGTGTGTACTGCTAGTATATATTGAAAATCTATCTGTCTGAACCTTGGAAAATTTCCACCAACGCATCCACTATGTGTAGGACCATTTTTAAGTTGCAGAATGTCAGACCCTGAAGAATTATTGGACTTTAATCCCTCCAATTTCCCAAACAACCCTGTTAATACTGACTTCTTCTTCAGCTTCACCTCACTTGATCTTGTGTTTCACAACATTCCTGCCAGGTTGTCTTTGTCCTTTGAGTACACCAAAGCTCTGTGTTCAATTTGTTGTCTTTGTTCTTGATTGAATTCCTCCTTTTTGTAAAGGATATGTGCATTCTTCTTCACTAGTCATTGACTCCACACTTGACTTTCGAACCTTTTACAGTCGGCTTTGTTATCTGCAAGTTTATTCTCTCCATTCCAATCATTCCCATTGAGTATCTTTTCCTGAATTTTTGAGTTTTTCTTCATTATTCAGCCCTTTATTTTACACTTCTCCTTGGATCTAATATTATACATAATTTTTTTTTGCTGATTCTTGGTTGAGCTAGCTGTTCTGTTTATGCAACAGATGTGAATGAACGATAGTTGTAATTTCTCCATAGCCCACCTAGCTAACTCTTGATTTCATTGTTTCGTTTATCTAGATTCAGAATCCTATTCCTCTTTCCATCCTTTCCATTTTCATGTTATGATTGTTCCTTCCCAAAGGATCCCACGCAACAGGGTTGTTTATTATCCCTTTCTGGTTACATCGTACCACTTTTCAGATATTTTGAATTTACTTAATCAAACATTTTTAAAACAAATAGAAAATGTAGAATTTATCAGATTCATGGATGTTCCTAAAGGAACGAAGCTAGTCTGATGTATCAGTAAGTTGAGATTTGTAGCAGTATATTTAGAGATCTATACGCAAAAATTGGACTTTCAGACCAACTTGTCCATGCTCACCTCAGCTAGTCCCATTTTCTTACACTTGGCCTGCAGCCCTGTACCTGTCTAAATGTATTTTAAGCATTGCAATTACACTGCCTCTCAGGTCGTCTGGCAGCTTGTGTACGCACTGTGTGGCCACTTTATTTGCTTGTTAATGCAAATATGTAATTCTCTTTTTTTTTAAACATGGGTTGCCATGGTAGCATAGCAATTAGCATGACGCTATTACAACTCAGGGTGTTGGTATTCAGAGTTCAATTCTAGCATCCTCTAATCAAGTTTATATGTTCCTTCCCATATGCACGTGGGTTTCTCCAGGTGCTCCAGTTTTCTCCTACAGTCTAAAGACGTACTGGTTAATGGGTTAATTGGTGATGGTTAATTATCCTGTGATTAGGTTAGAGTTAAATCGGTGGGTTACTGGGCAACATGGCTTGAAGGACTTGTTCCATGCCATATCTCTAAATAGACAAAGCCAATCATGCAACTCAACGCATAAAAGAATACAGACATGATCAAGAGGTTTAATTGTTGTTCAAACCAAACATCAGAATGGAGAAGAAATGTGATCCAAGTGACTTTGACCAGTGAAATGATTATTTGTACTGTTTGGGGTGGTTTGAGTATCTCAAACTGCTGTTCTCTGGGGATTTTCACGCACAACGATTTTCTAGCATTTACAAAGAATGGGGCAAAAAAAAACAAAAAAAAAAAGTGGGTGGCAGTTCTGTGGGCGAAAATGCCTTCTTAATGAGAGCGGTTAGAAGAAAATGGCCAGATTGGTTTAAGCTGACAATAGGGCGGCAGTAACTCAAATAACCATACATTCAGCCGTGGTGTGCAGAAAAGAACATCTCTGAATGTACGATGTATTCAACCTTGAAGTGGAGGGGCAGCAGAAGACCACGAATATACACTCAGTCGCCACTTTTTTTTAAGGTACAGGTGATGCCTAATAAAATGGCCAATAAAATTTCCCACCAACCTGTGTGGTGGGAAATCATGCCTTTTCCTACCCCTTTTAAATCTGTTTCCTCCAGTTTAGAGGCCATGACCATGGGAAAAAGATAGCTTTCATCTTAATCATGTCCCTCATGATGTTGTATTTGTCAAAGGTCACCCCTCAGCCTTCTATGCTTCCAGCCTTTCCAGTCTTGCCTTGTAACTCAACCCCTCCAGTCTTTGTGGTTTCCAGCTGTCACAAGCCATATATTAGCCGGATGTTGTCCTTGGCCATTACTTGCAGTCTTGGATTTTGGCCATAGGAACGGTACAAGTTAGCTTCATGTGAATACTTTTGTTGTTATAAAATATCATCAAGCTGTTTAGTTGAACTAAGACACAAAGGATAATCAGTATTAACCTGAGCGCAGGTATAGATAGAACTACATTTTAAGTGCAACAGATGCTCACCGTATCCTGTTAGCCCTGCAATGTCTAAATTAGGAGATCTATTTCCACTTGATAAACCAAGCTGATAGATTCATACCTTTTATCCAGCACTGTGGCCCTTCCATTGTGATCCCTAAGTGACACCTGGCTACTGGCAGGTTGAATTCATTTAGTTGGAGTGGCAAGGTGGGAACAAGTGGACTGGAGTGTAAAACAAACATTGGTTCTGGAAACCTGTGTGTCGTTATCTCCTGTACCTTCCCAAATAATGAATTACTTTTAGAAGAAAGCACTAGTGAAGTAACAGAGTTGGGTTCATTCAGATTTGGCAACTTAAAGCTTGCTTTTTAGTACATTATTATTGCTTGACCATTGCTATCAAGCCATGGGTTTATCTTTCAGTAGAGAATGAAGGAAGTCAGTGTTTCGTTGAAAATTGAGCTGCCAGCATATTGAAGCTGTAGTAGAATGTACTTATGCTGTGACAGTCTTGGAGTGATCTGCATTTAATGGACCACTTAATTAAAGCCCTACAGTTCTGCTAAAATGAGCGAGCTCCATCTTTGGTACCAAGGGAGTTCAACGTCAGGTAAAGATGGTGCATTTGTGGCTAGTCCTCGATTCATTTAGACTTCCTGCTGAGGCTACCATTGTCATGGAAGTCAGCTTTCGGCTAATTTACTTTTTTCTATGTAGTATGTCTGTGTTAGAGTGACTTTTGAGTTTAGGTCATTTACATTTAGCAAATGGCTTTGGCTACCAGTCTTCTGTTCCTTGATAATGTATTGTGAATTCAGTTTGGGACAATGCATTCCTAAAAGCTGACCCAGTCCAGACGCTGCTAGCATCTGTGGGATGGATGTGAGTCAGAAGGTGTGAAGTTTGTATGTAGCTTCAAAAGAAAGCATTGTCTATACTTTGTAAATATGGAAATGTGCTTTGTGTTTACCAAATAAATATGGAGCCTCACGTTGGGCCAGCAGACCTTTCCTCTGAAAATGTCTCCATATGATGCCTGCTGTATCTTGTTTTGTCGAATAAAGACTTTGTATCTACCAGTAACTCTCTCTGGCGATTTCATTCACACGACAACAGTCTGCATTCAGTAGATACGGACAGTGACCTTGACAGCATTATGATCTTGCTGCTGAAATCTAAAAACAAATGTACATCAAACTAGTCTGTTCTCGTAAAAGTTTATTACTGTCTTGTGAATAAAGTTGATTAAGTGTATCTTGTCTGCAAAAGCAAGAAGGATTGCATTAGTCTGCTTTTAATCATCAGGAAAGTAAAGGCATCCATGGCAATGCTATCAAGCATCATTATTTACTATAGTCTGTTCAGTGCTATTGTGTTTGATTTCTGCCAGCATCACATAGTACTAGACTTTACTGCAGCTTTTGCCCAGGGATGAAGGGAGAGTGACTTTCCTTGACTTCAGGGTGCAAGTAAAATTCAAGTCATGCAGACAGCTCTACACTGGCTGATGTCATTGTTTCATTTTATTTGTTTATTGAGATACAGCAAGGAATAGGCCCTTCGAGCCATGCTACCCACAATCCCCCAATTTCATCCTTGCCTAATCACTTGATTTACATGTTGGAATCTACCAACTGGTATATCTTCGGACTGTGGGAGGAAATCGGAGCACCCGGAGGAAAGCCACATGGTCAAAGGGAGAACACACAGTGGGGAGAATTGAATCCGGGTTGCTACGGTGCTGCCCACCTTGCACTAAGGATGATGTTTGGCTTTGAGGCCAATACTCGATATCTTAGGACGTCATATGTTCCGTGATTTAGATGTAACAAATTAAGTGACTAGATATCATGCACAAGATGGCCAAAAATTTCATGCTGAAGGTGCTTGGCACTGACTATTGCTGATGATTGTGGCTCAGCAGTACTACATTATGTCAGTAACATGATCATCACTGAATCCTCCACCACAAACTTAGATGCTCAAATGGTTCAACATTTATACTGATCTAGTCAATGTTACCTTGCTTACAAAAACAGGTCAGAGGTTTGGAATTTAGGTGTGAGGGGCGTGTTTTCTGACTACCCAAAGCCCTCCCTCCATCTGTGAGGTATGTCAGGAATATGGAATGCAACAAGACTTGGGAAGCTGCACCCTCAAAGACAGAATAGACCATTCTTGGAATCTATGATCTCCTGTGTAGCCTTATTGAACTTCATCTGCTTAGGAGGCCGCTGCAAGCCACCTGATCTTGTGGCAGTAATCTTCTGATTACTTGTGGTCTTGGAGCTTGGCCATAGCATCTCCTGAATGTTTTTGTTGCTGCAAATGCCGAGTACATGCCACACAGATTGAAAATGTATACTTGTTTCAGATACCAACATCTGGAGGCCCCTTACCGAATGAAAGGCAATGTAAGCAAGCATCATAGATCTGAAACTTTTTCTCTCCACAGATGCCAAGTGACCTGAATATTTCCAACATTTTTTGGTTTATTTCGGCCAGACAAAGATCCACATCAACTTGTTTCAGATATGGCTTTTGAAGCTGATGACACATGAAAGAGTGCAAATCCTGACCACACTGAAATGTTTTGTCACTGCAGGTGATGTCTCACAACAAGGAACGGAGATCAAGGAGGGATGAGAAACAGGACAAGAAGTCTCAGGCTATGGAGGAATTGAAAGCTGAAAGAGAGAAGAAGAAAAATAAAACGGGTAACAAACAGTATTGTGTAGGCAGATTTTCATCCCAGAACCATATTTCTATGCCCTGGAGTTCTCATGAGATTAAACTGTGGAATCTTTCTTCAATGGTCTACTGTCCTCTGCTATTAGATTCCTTCTCTGGCCCTTTACCACTTCTACCTATTACCTCCTAATTTCTTACTTTATCCTCACTCACATTCTTTCTCAGCTAGTCTCACCTATCAGCTGCCAGCTTGTACTCTTTCCCCTCCCCCATTTTTTTTATTCTGGCTTCTGCCCCCTTCTTTTCTCGTCCTATTAAAGAGTCTCGCCTTTTAAGCATCAAGTGTTATTTCCTCCCCATTGATGCTGCCTGACTTGCTGAGTTCTGTCAACATTTTGTGTGTGGCTCAAGATTTTCAGCATCTGCAGAATCTATTTTCTTTATAACAAACTGGAATCTTTTTAGTCTTAATGACTTGGAGTGTGTTGTTGCAAATTACTATGTCAATTATGAGAATTCATCTCTTGGCTCATTCTACTTGCTCATTTCCATGTACTCAGTCTCCCTTTGCTTCTTATGCAATTGACTTGTACCCGTCTCCCACTCTACATGCTCTCCATCTAATCTTTTGTTTCCTCAATGGATTTAGATGGCAAAGATGGTAGTAAATTAAGCGGAAGATGAGGGAAGTTGAGACTGAGATTTCTCACTGAAGGTGAGAAGGTGTTTTGTGCAGAAAAGGCAATGTTGAAGATGTCTAGGTTTAGGAAGTGTTGAGACCAGGAGGAATGCTAAGCTGCCTAGCAGCAGTTCGTGGGTAAGGAATATTGAAGGTAATCTTTTAGTCTGCTATGTGTTTCCATAGTGATTTTCTTCAGTGTTGTTGATGGCTTGAAAATATGAGAAACAAGGTATTCCCACTCTATGTTCTTAATCACAGAAAGTGTATTAGTGCAATAGCCTGTGTTGTAAGCAAATTGACCGAACAGACATGAAGGGATATGTAAAGAAAGCCAATAATTTTTGTGGTGTGAAGAATGTTCAGTTAGTTGATGTGCTCCATGAAGTCTTTTGATAAGTTTCCAAATGGTAATTGAAAAGAGACCTGGCCAATTGGATACACTTGTCTTGACACTAAGAAGCAGCAGTAGTAGTAGACATTTGTTTTTCAGTTCGGGGGCATAAGTGGTGTGCCCCAGCAGTCAGTGTTGGACCCATTGCTATTTATCATGTATATCAATGACTTGGATGAGAGTATGCAAGGCAGGGTTAGTAAGTTTGCAGATGATGCTAGAAAGCATGGTGAAGATAAATGTCAAAATTTGCTGGGCATCTTGATCAATAAGGTAAGTGGGCCAAGGCATGGAAAATAGAGTTTGATTTGGCTATACAAGGTGCTTCATTTTGGGAAGACAAATCATGATGAGGTATTCATAGTAAACAGAAGAGCCCCGGAGAATGTTATAGAAAAGTGATATCCCTGAAGGTGCTGTTGCAGGTAGATGGTGATGAAGAAGACTTTTGACATCACTTAGGGCCTTGATTCTAGAAGTTAGGATGTTGTGTTTGTAGGCTGCAATTTGAATACTGTGTTACTCACCTATGAGAAAAATGGCATTAAGCTAGAAAGAGTGCAGAGAGATTTATCAGGATATTGCTGGGATTTAAGGCACTGAGTTATGGACATGTTGAGCAGGTTGGAACTTTTTTACATTGGAGAGAGTGAAATACGAGTGAACTTGAAGAAAGATATACCTTTTGAGGCTGAATGCACGCATTCTTTTTCACAGGGCTGGAATTCAAGAATGAGAGAACTTAGGTTTAAGATATACTGCTTAATAGGAACTTGAGGGGAAATGAATCATCAGTGTATGGAATGAGCTGCCAAAGGAAGTGATTAAGGCAGGTACATTAACGACATCTGAAAGGTACTTGGACAGGTACATATATGGATAGGAAAGGTTTGGAGGGACATAGGACAAATGGGGCTAAATTAGTTTGGAATGTTGGTAGGCATAAACCAGTTAGGCTGAAGGACCTATTTCCTTGCTGTATTACTCTGGAAGTGGCATTAGAAAATTTAAAGACTTTCAAGTATGACAGATGGCATGGTTGGTGCAAAAGGAAGATTATTGCAACTGTCTTATATTGTATAACAATATTCAGAGACACAAGAGACTTATGGTAGCTGGAAATCTGCAGCAGCTGCTTGAATGGGTGCCATAGAAAGTGTCAGAGTAAAGTTAGAGATTTGTGTATGTGTTGGTGATTCAAGACTAAGCTGGAAGGGTAAAATTTTTACCTAACTAAGTGGGCACATGTGGGCAAAGCATTTGGATTGAAGGCTGTGTCACAGAATAATACAGCACAGGAACAACCTCTTAGCCCTGCTACATATTGGTTATAGGAATGAACAAGTGGCTTGATTGAGGAGTGAGTTGTCTTATTTCTTTCAGCTGAATTATTGGCCAGGAAGCAGCCTCTAAAAGCCAGTGAGGTTTATTCTGACGATGAAGAAGAGGAAGAGGAGGAGCAGTCTAGTGTGAAGAGCGATCGGTCCTCTAGGTCTTCGTCTTCTGATGAAGAGGAAGAGTAAGTTCTTATATTAGTGGAGCTATGGCCTGTCGCCTTGACTGTCTTTAGATAACTGGGATTTTATTGCTTTTAATTTTCAGCAAAAAAAAGTAAAAATGGAATAAATCCTGCTCTTTGCCTTAAGTTTTAGAATAATAGGCCAAAGACATCTTTGATCAGCTATAAAGCAGATACCAACAGAGCCAGCGGTCTGGGTTAAGAAAGAACTTAAGTATTTCAGTAGTTGTCCAGCTACTGCATTCAAACCTGCTTTCCTTGGGCATGATGTAAAGAAATAAATGTAAATATGTGGGGATGAGATGGATGATGGATGATACATTGAAATAGTTGAATGCTTTGCTTGGGACAAAGCATCAGGGATTTGATGAGGAAATGGGCTGCAAAAATGTTGAAGTATGGACAATTAAACTTCCAAGTTACAGAAGAAGTGGTTTCTTAGCAGCTGTGTCTTGAGGGAGGAATAAGATATCATTTGACAATGCCCTTGTGATTGGGGCTGTACAAAATAAGGATAATGAAGAATTGGGCATAAATATAATGGAGGAAGTTTATTTGCAGTGTAATGTGTTTGGTTAGGATGAAATGAATTTGGATAGAGGGGATTAAAAGCAAGGTTTGGTACCGATCAGCAGTGGCCGGTAGAAGAAAGAAGCAGATGTGTTTGGATGTTGACATCAGTAATTTGAGTTTGTGGGGGAGTATCAATGGGTATGATTGGACAGGGCATTACACAACAGGAGATGCCGTGGTTTAATTTAGTAAGAGTTACTCTGTCGCCACAGTTGTTTGGTTTGGATAGGTGGTGAGGAAGCTTCAGTAAAGGCAAGAATTAGGTAAATTCCAATACAACAGCAGCAAGCATGTGGATTTTACTTCAGCAGCAAGTGGAGGTACAAATTTTCCAGAAAATTCTCAGTGGGTGAATGAATTGAATTGACTGTGCGGGAGGAGAAGATGGCGGCGCGACGCAGCTCACAGCGGCCACTCCAGTGGTGATGTCTGTTGTTTGTCAAGTTGGGTGCCGTGCACAATCCTGATTTGACGGCGATAGATGTGAGAGCACGGAGGAACATCTGGTGAGACTTCTGAAATGCCTGCTTCACTACTGCTGCTACCATGTGGTCCAGAATCTCCAGAGGGGAAGGTCCCAAGTCCTCGGCTTTGCTTGTTGCTCGGCGGCCTTGGCAGAGTTGAAGCGCTCGGCAGAGGACGGTGCTCGGAGATGCTGTGTTGGAGGGGCTGGTCGGAGGCTCGAAGTTTGCAGACGTACTCAGAGTCCGCTGCGGTCAGGTGCTTCCAATGATGCTGCATCAGCAAGTTGGCGGTGCTTGGAGTTTCACGGCAGGGAGAGTTTCTCCCCTTCTGCCGCCTGCGTGAGACGATGAGTATCGGGACTTTGAGGCTTTTTTTTACCGTGCCCATGGTCTGCTCTTTATCGAATTATGGTATTGCTTTGCACTGTTGTAACTATATGTTATAATTATGTGGTTTTGTCAGTTTTAGTCTTGGTTCGTCCTGTGTTTTTTTTTGTGATATCATTCTCGAGGAACATTGTTTCATTTTTTAATACATGCATATCTCAATGACAATAAACGAGGACTAAGTGTCCTCATAATCTAATCTAATCTAATTTCATACATCCTTCACATACGTGAGTAAAAATCTTTACATTACATCTCCATCTAAATGTGCAATGTCCACTCATAGTAATTTATAATAGAGCAGTCAATGTAATATAGAGTACACTCAAATCAGCGTGAGTTCATCAGTCTGATGTGGCCTGGTGGAAAAAGCTGTCCCGGAGCCTGTTGGTCCAGGGTTTTATGCTGCGGTATTGCTTCCTGTATGGTAGCAGCTGGAATAGATTGTGGTTGGGATGGCTTGGGTCCCCAATGATCCTACACCTGTCCTTGTAAATAAGACCATAAGACAAAGGAGCAGAAGTAGGCCATTCGGCCCATCGAGTCTGCTCCGCCATTTTATCATGAGCTGATCCATTCTCCTATTTACTCCCACTCCCCCGCCTTCTCACCATAACCTTTGATGCCCTGGCTACTCAGATACCTATCAATCTCTGCCTTAAATACACCCAATGACTTGGCCTCCACTGCTGCCCGTGGGAACAAATTCCATAGATTCACCACCCTCTGACTAAAAAAATTTCTTTGCATTTTTGTTCTGAATCCACTCTGTCCATGCCTTTTAACATTTGAAATGTTTCTATGAGGTCTCCCCTCATTCTTCTAAACTCCAAGGAATACAGTCCAAGAGTGGACAAACGTTCCTCATATGTTAACCCTCTCATTCCCGGAATCATTCTAGTGAATCTTCTCTGTACCCTCTCCAACGTCAGCACATCCTTTCTTAAATAAGGAGACCAAAACTGCCCACAGTACTCCAAGTGAGGTCTCACCAGTGCCTTATAGAGCCTCAACATCACATCCCTGCTCCTATACTCTATTCCTCTAGAAATGAATGCCAACATTACATTCGCCTTCTTCATTACTGACTCAGCCTGGAGGTTAACTTTAAGGGTATCCTGTACGAGGACTCCCAAGTCCCGTTGCATCTCAGAACTTTGAATTCTTTCCACATTT